>NC_056737.1:521283663-521421163 GCF_019279795.1 Protopterus annectens
GCAGGCTAGTGTCCCTTTAACCTCAAACGCCTTTAGAATTGTCAGAGAAAGGGGGAACACTCCCTTACAAATAGAAAGAATGGAAAATTCAGTTTGGCAATAATGGTTACTATGAATTTTAAATGTAAATTTAAATAATTGAGTAGTTCACTCAGGAGTGGAGGTTGGCTCACTAAAGTAGCAACCTTGACTGCATTTTGCATTAACAGTAGCTTAACATTTTACATTAATAGTAACTTAAAAATAAGAGTGATATACCATATATTAACAATCTTTTCAAGGTGGTCATGACTAACTTAATGCTACAAATGATAATTTTCCATCAGTTTCATAACTTATGTTCTCCACAGATGCATTAGCATATTTACTATTGGTTACCCCCTCAGATAATTTACGTACAATATTCAGTGGGTAGCTTGTACACAGCAAAGGATGAGGGATATTAGTTTATAAATCAACTTCGTAACCAAAGTATAAGCTACAGAAGAAAAAGCTGAAGATGGAGAACAAGAAATTACAGGGCTTTGACAGTTCTTGGGGTCAGACATCTCAGTCAATGCAGCAGAGATGAAGAGTTTGAGAAAAGTACAGTTGTGTACACTTACAATAAATGTAGATATTCGAGTGTATTCACTGTTGCAGTTATCACTTTTGGGTTATCTGCTTGCAGTAGCCCACGGTCGGCCTGATTAACAAAGTCTTGTGTCCTGCGTCGGTTGCTGTCCCTTCTTCCATGACGTCAGGTCGTCAGGGGTATAAAACATGCAGCCGATGCCATTACATTAGTTTTTCTTGCACCAGATGTCTGGTGCCCCCTTAATGGGAAGCAATTAAATCTATAAATATACAAGGTTATACCTCCAACAAAAAAGCAAATACACCAAAAAGCTTTTGAAGACAGCAAAGGAAAGTAGAGGTATATCCAAAAAGAAGAAAGGGGGCTGGAGGGAGGGTAACCAGGACTGCAACAGTGAATACACTCGAACATCTACATTTATGGTAAGTGTACATGTTTCACTGTTGCAGTCATCACTTTTGGGTACACTCCCAAAGCTAAGGATGGGAGGCGGAATTTAAATAGAATTAGGACCAGCTAAAAGGCCCTGCAAGACTACAGTGGCAAAGCCAGCTCTGGATTTAGAGAAAACTGGCAGATGGTAATGCTTGGTGAAAGTATGTACAGAACTCCAGGTAGCAGCTTCTAGGATGTCCCTGGTAGGGACGCCTCTGAGAAAGGCTGTTGAGGTAGATGCAGCCCTGGTAGAGTGGAGTCTGATCCCCTGTGGGATAGGTTTTCCATGGTGTTTGTAGCAGAAATTAATGCAATGGCCTATCCATTTGGAAATAGTTAGCTTTGAAATAGCCTTCCCCTCTGCCCCTGCAGCAAATGCCACTAGCAGTTGATCAGATTTTCTTTGAGGTTTAGTTCTGTCCAAGTAGAATCTAAGTTGTCTGTGCACGTCTAAGGAGTGCAGAATCCATTCCCCTATGTTCTGTGGATTAGGAAAGAAGGTTTGCAAATGTATGGACTGATTAAGGGCCACACTGGATACCACCTTGGGCATGAAGGAGGGATTGGTCCTGAGGGACACCCTGTCCACATGAAAGATGATGAAAGGCTCCACTGCCATGAGGGCCTGTAATTCAGCTACCCTTCTTGCTGAAGTGATTGCTAAAAGGAAATTTGTTTTCCAAGAAAGGAATTTTAAGTCCGCAGAGGCAGCTGGCTCGAAAGGAGGAAGGGTGAGCTTTTCCAATACAAAGTTGAGGTCCCAGGCGGGAGTTGGAGCTCTCCTGGGTGGTCATAGATTTTTGGCCCCTCTGAGGAACTGCTTAAGTAGTGGATGAGAGAAGAGAGGTGGTTCTGTATTATAATGAGCTGAGATGGCTGAGGTGTGAATTTTGATGGAGGAGAAAGACAGGCCCTTATGAAGCATCTCAGTTAAGTAATGTAAAATCTGAGGTAAATTGGGCACTGTTGTGCTCATCCCTTGAGCTTCGTTCCAGGCGCAGAATCTTTTCCATTTTTCTGCATAAGACTTTCTGGTACTAGGCCTCCTTGCCTCTAAAATGATATCCATCACTGGTTTACTGAGGGATGGTAAAGGAGAAATTATGTAATTAGCCAGGCTGCTAAATTCAGTGTTTGAAGTTGAGGGTGCAGAATTTGGTTCTCCTGCTGAGACAATAGAGTAGGAGTCTGAGGCAGGTGCCATGGGGCCCACAGTGACACACTGCGCAAGAGGGGGTACCAGTGTTGGCATGGCCAGTCTGGTGCAATCAAAATCATCCTTGGTTTGTCTTGTTTGATCTTTAGTAGTACTTTGGAGAGCAGAGGCAGAGAAGGAAATGCATAAACTGATAGGTTTTTCCAGCTGAAGGACAGAGCATCCACTTTCCAAGCTTGTTTGTGGGGAGTACTTGTGCAGAATTTGTCCAACTGATTGTTTTGGGGGGAGGCAAACAGGTCTATATCTGAGCTCCCAACATGTTGAAAATCCTTGGTTCTAGTTTCCACTCGTGTGGGTCCATGAGGTTTCTGCTTAGTTCGTCTGCCAGTGTATTTAGTTTTCCTGGCAGAAATTGAGCTTGTAAATGTACTTGATAGCTCAGAGCTGTGTTCCACAATGCCATGACTAGTCTGCAGAGGGGGTAAGAATGTGTCCCCCCCGCTTTTTTATGTACCACATACAGTGGTGTTGTCTGTCTTTATCATTAATTGTCCTGGAAGAATGTGGTCCTTGAAGGCTGTCAGAGTATTCTGTACAGCTAACATTTCTTTTTGATTGATATGCAGGTGCATTTGACTTGGGTTCCATTTGCCCTGAATGCACTTCCCTGCCAGGTGGGCCCCCCATGCATAGTCTGATGTGTCTGTTGTTAACGTTTGGGTGGCAGGGAGTAGTGTGAATGGTAGCCCCCTGTTTTGGTGGCAGGACTCTGCCCACCAAAGGAACTCTAGGCGTAAGGAAGGTATGATAGGAATCATTGCTTCTAGATCCTGTGAATGTTGACACCATAGGCTTTTGAGATACCATTGCAGTTTCCTCATATACAGCCTTGCATATGGAATTAGAAGAATGCAGGAGGCCATGAACCCCAAGACTTGCAGTATTTGCCTTGCAGATAACTGGGTTTTTGTGGCCACTTGCTTGAAGTAGGTTGTCAAATGAATCCATTTCTCTGGCATGAGGAAAGCCATCTGGGAAGTTGTATTCAAGCTTGCTCCCAGGAATATAATTTGTTGACAGGGTACCAGGTGTGATTTCTTTTCATTTATAGTGTATCCCAGACAAGTCAGTACCCTTTGAACAAAGGCCAGATGATTCAAAAGTATGTCCTGGCTTTCTGCCTGAATTAGACAATCGTCCAGATATGGGTATATTTGAATATTTCTTTGCCTGCAGAAAGCAATGACTGGAGCTAGGCACTTTGTGAATACCCTGGGTGCATTAGATAAGCCAAAGGTCAGTGCAGAGAACTGGTAGTGCATGTAGCCTGCTTTGAAGCATAGGTATCTTCTGCAAGACTCCTTGATAGGGATGTGCAGGTATGCTTCTTTTAAATCTAGTGTTGCCAACCATGCATCTTTGCCTAGCATAGGAAGCAGATGGTGAAGAGTCAGCATCTTGAATTTTGGAATCACCAGAAAGGTATTTAGAGTAGAAAGGTCCAGGAGGACGCCATGTATTGCTTTTTCTGGGTACCAGGAAAAGTATCGAATATAACCCTTGTCCCTTTTCCTCTTCTGGTACCAACCGAATAGCCCCCATGCTTAATAGAGACAGTACTTGATTTTGGGCCTCTGCCCACTGATTTGGGGTAGATCTGGCCACCTGCTTGGTATGGTAAGGTGTGGAAGTGAAATCTGTATCCTTGGGACACTATATTTCAAACCCATTTGTCCTGGGTAATGAGTTCCCAGTTTTTGGCCTGCAGACCAATCTTTCCGCCTAAAGGAGCATTCAGTTGGGAAGTGCTTGGAAGTTTTAGAAGCAAGTCATTGAGACTGTTTTCCATAGGGGGGAGTCTTACTACTCCCTGATTTGGGTGTGGAAACCCCCCACTGCTTAGTCTTGTGTGTCCCCTGAGACTGAAACCTGGGGTTCCTGCTATGTCTGGGTTTGGCTTGAGAAGACCTTGAAGAAGCTGGAAAGGACCAATTCTTAGATGGCATGTGCCTACTAAATCTAGGAGGCTGAACTTGTAAGAAATCTTTAACAGTTTGCTTAGATTTAGCTTTATCTTCCATCTTTTTAAGAACTTCCTCAGCCTTGTTGCCAAATAGGTGGTCCTGATTTAAGGGGGCATCTAGCAATTTAGCTTTAACATGATCAGGTAAAGATTGCTCCTTAAGCCAAGCATGCCTTCTGAGCACAGAACCAGTAACAGCAGCCCTGCAAGAGGCCTCTAAAGAATCAAATCCACATTGCAAAGTATGTTTTCCAACCTGTTCAGCAGAGTGCATTAAATCCTGTAATTCTTTATTTTCTGCACAGTCAGGAATCAACATAATTTTCTGTTTAAGCAATCCAATAACATGTTGTTGATACTTTAACATATGAAAATGGCAATTTAAAGCCCTAATGGCCAAGGTTGCAGAAGTGTAAACCTTCTTACCCCATCTATCCAGCGCCCTGGAGTCTCTATCAGAAGGGGTAGGATTTTTAGCAATAGAAGCCTTAATGCCCTTGGGTCCCTGTGAAATAGTCTCTGGATCCACAGTAGGATTTTTAAAAAGGAACTTGTGTGAATCAGGAACCCTGTAATATATGTCAGGATTTCTGAGAGCAGGAGGCAAAGAATCAGGAGCCAAACTAGATTCTGAAAAAGCATCATCAACAATGTCTAATACAGGAGGAATAGCTAAAGACCTATGCTGAGGCAGGAGTAAGAAATCCCTAAGCCTCTTTTTTGAATCAGAAAAATCCTGGCTTTCCCAGTGGAAATGCTCCCTTAGAGTATGTAAGGTTTCACCAAAAGAAAAATCCTCTGGAGGGGAAGCAGAGGGAATAGAGTCCTCTGCATCAGAATCCTCATAAGTAGATAAGAGCAAATCCAGATAATCAGAAGAATCAGAAAAAATCAGAATCCAGGTCAGAAGATTCATAAACAATTTCAGTCCTAGGTCTCTTAGAAGGGGGAGGCTGGCTTCCCCTGGTTAAAGTTATAAGATCTTCAGCCATTCTTATCACTTGTTTTTTAGGCATAGAGGCCTGAGCATGCGGCCTGGGCATTGGTTTGTTAGGCATGGTTTGAGATTTAGGCCTAAAAGAAGAAGGAGGCATCAGTTTAATATGCAAGTCCATAGGCCTGAATACACCCTCAGAAGCCGGTGCTTGCACAGTGGCTCCGGACCCATCCAAGGTAGAGACATCCGCAGGTTCCATAGTTGCAGCATCTCGCGGCATACCGGACTCCGAATGGGTCTCAGTAGAGGCCTGGGAATCAGAAGTAGTGGGTATCAGGGGCTGCAAAAGTGCATCACTGAGTACCGGTGAACTGGCGACTGGCTTGGGAGAAGCATCGTCGGCAGTTTTGCACCTCAGCGGCCTGTCCCTGTCTTTATCCTTGCATTTTTTTGGAATCCCGGTAGTCGGATGGTTAACCGCCATAATTTCTGGATAATTAAACTGAAAACCAAAATATTTAGAGGCGAAAATATACCGACGACAGATAGTGCATTGATTAAATAAAGCACAAAACCGACAGCACTGTACGTCGTGGTCAGGGCCTAGGCAAGGAGTACAGCAACTGACGCAGGACCCAAGACTTTGTTAATCAGGCCGACTGAGGGCTACTGCAAGCAGATAACCCAAAAGTGATGACTGCAACAGTGAAACACGAAGAACATCAGGTTTGCACTCAACTGCAACATCTTAATGTTATGGACTGAGTGTTTTTGCTCTCCCAGATTTGCTCCTACAAAATTGTTTAGATTGTTTTGATAGACAGTTGATTGTGAAAATAACTGTTCTTACTCCTACAAAGTAATCATTTTACACAGTTCCTCAGTTCTCTAAACTTAAGGGAAATACTTTGAGTTATTTTATTGATTATACTGTTTCACACTTTCTCCAACTTTCTGACCAGGTCCCTAATTTTTTTAGTAATCTGCTTCAGTCACTTAGTTCTGTTTCTTCTGTACCTTACTGGTGCAGTACCATTAAGTTTTGAGTGAAAATGTATCATTCATAGGTTCATAGGTAGGTACTAGGCTATCAGCCCAAGGGCCTAAGTAAGTATAGTCAACAAGGTTCCCTGGCTTACGCTACCCAAAAATTTATTTTCCTGTGCCCCTGTCGAGCAGACCCACCAAAGTGATTCCCGGGGTGTATTTCCTATTTCCCATCCACTTATCAAGATTTTTCTTGAAGAGTGCTAATGAGGAACTTTGCTTGACATAGATGGGTAGCTTGTTCCAGAGTATGGGAAGTCTCTGGGACAAGAATCTATCCCCCCAGCATGTCCTGTTTATTGTAGTGACGAGGTTTAGGTCCCTAGAGCATGTAGCTCGGAGGGATTGGGATTTCTTTAGGTGTAGCATATCCAACAGCTCTGGGTTTGACATAGTTTTATATTTTAGGCAGAGATTACCTGGGAGTAGGTGATATGCTACGGAGTAAAGCTGGAGTTTTTTGACATGGTCAGTGTAGGGCATTGAGGCCACTAATCCTCTTTGTAAGGTACTTCTGTGTCCTTTCCAGCTGCTGCAGATGTCTTGTGAGGTACATTCCAAAAGGGGTGTTGTACTCTAGAATGGGTCTAATGAGTGACGAGTAGAGGGGAACAATTACCTCTTTTTTCCTAGATGAGAACCCTTTTGTGATGAGGTGTGCCACGTAGAAGGATTTCCTGACTACTCTGGTGATGTGATTATCAAAGGAGAGACTACTGTCCACCTGGGTCCCCAGGCCTCTTATCACACATTCGGTGCTAAGTAGACTGCCACCTGTGTGGTAGTTCATGGGTACAGAATTTTTATCAAAGGGGATGACAATTCACTTTTTGGCACTGAGCTTGAGGCCATGGCTCTGACACCAGGCATCTGTCTCAGTGAGGCCCTTCTGTAGGATGTCCACATCATTTGGCGACTCAACTATGACTCCTAGTTTGCAGTTATCTGTGAAATTCATTAGCCAAAGACCTTCTGTGTTAGCCTGTACTTCAGAGAAGTAGATACCAAACAGGAGAGGCCCCAGGACTGAACCCTGTGGTACTCCACTTGTCACTGCTTTGAAGTCAGATTTGGAGTCTGCAACTTTTATAGTGTGGGTTCTGTCAGTGAGCCAATTGACAAACCATCTTGTGATGTAGGGATTTATACCTAGTTTAGTGAGTTTAGCTATAATTCCAGAATGGGAGATAGTTTCGAAAGCCTTGGCGAGGTCAAGATAGGCTGTGTGAACCACTTTACCCTTATCTACAGCTTTGGTGACTGTCTCAAAGAAGTCGGTCAGGTTCAGGAGGCATGATCTGCCTTTCACAAACCTGAACTGGGTGGGGTCCAGAGTTTGGAGGTTACCAACATCTTTGTTTATGAGTTCCATGATGACACATTCCATAGCCTTACAGACCAGGCTCATCACCCGGGATCAGTGGTGGCTCCCCTTTGTGGAGTGGGATAACTGTTGCTGTGTGCCATTCAGTGGGCACAAAGCCTGATGTGAGACTATGTTTGAACATGGTGCTTAGGTGGGGAGCCAGTTAGTTCTGAAGGTCATATAAAACGCAGCCTGGGATGTTGTCTGGTCCCATGGATGCTGTGTTTTTAGCTTTAGAGAGTGCAGCTTTTACCTGCGTAGTTGTGATTACAGGGACTCTGCATTCTTCCTGTATAGATATGGGCCCTTTAGGGGGTGAGAGGGGGGTAAAGTTAGCATTGAACCTATCTGCCAGGACGTTGGCAATATCAGTTGGTTCTGTAATTTTCATGCCGTTGTGCTGTAACTCAGAGCAGATCTGGATGTTGCCATTGAAATTCTTGACATAGCTATAAAATGCTTTGTGGTTGTCCCTAGAATCAGTGGCGATTTTGTTTTCGTATCTAGCTTTGGAGGATCTTATAAGGGATTTCAGCTTTTTACTGAGGCTGACCAGGGAACTCCTCCACTCGTGGGATTTTACTCTGTTTTGCAAAAGTTTCTTCCTTCTGTTGTAGAGTTTGTTTGTGGCAGAGAACCACCAGACTGGCTTCCTTTGTTTGAAGGATAGCGTCTTGGTTCTGTTTGGGATAGCACGATCCATGCACCCGTGTAAGTGCTTATAGAGTGCATCTGTGTAGGATTCAGCAGTTGTAACTGTGTTGTCCATCTCCATGGGTGTCATGAGGTTCGCCACTTTTGTCTAAAGAAGCATGAAGTTGGCTTTGGAGAATTTTTTACCGTGATTTCCTTAATGGGGGTTGGGCAGGATGTGGATATCTAGGGTGATTAGCTTATTGTCAGATCTGACCAACGAGAAGTTGACTTCAGGTGTGGAACACCGGTCACTCATGTTAGTAATGACTAGGTCTTGGATATTGTTGCCCCTGGTAGGGGTCTGGGTAAGTTGATCCAGGGCATTGGAATTTATGAATTCCAGAAAGCGTTGAGCAAAGGAGTTGGTACATGAGTAGTTTTCCCAGTTTATGGTGGGGTAGTTGAAATCGCCCATTATTAGGGTGTTTGGTTGAACCCTAATATTTTCCAGTATATCAAGAAAAGAGGAGTGGGAATCCTGGGGTATGGTGGGGGATCTGTAGCAAGCTATAATTTGGATTGCAGTTTTGCCCAGACTTAGTTGCACTTGGATAACCTTGGATGCATTATGCTGAGCAACTAGCCTGGAGGTGTGGATATCCTTAATGAATATGGACACACCTCCTCCTTTGGTGTTCCGGTCCAGGTTAGGTGGCTGAAAAGTGTGGTATGAGTTATAGCCTGGTAATGCAGGGGTGCTGTCTGGAGCCTTGAACCAGGTCTCAGTCACTGCACAGATATCGATGTTCTCCATTTTAAGGAGTGCCTTGAGGGAGTGTGTTTTGAGGTTTAGACTTCTAGCATTGAGTAGCATTACCCTCAGTTTTTGCTTGTCTGTTCCTGTTATGGTGGTGAATTTGCCATTAGAACTTTGTCTAAAAAGGCACTATAGGGGCAGCAAGAGCCTTAGCCAGTATCTGGAATCCCAAGGGTGACAGCTGCAGGCCATCTCTGGCAAAGCATTGTGGTCTGTCGACCATGTTGTCCCAGGCAGACAGATACTGGATCCCCTTAGAATGACACCAGAAGCTTAGCCAATTGCTGAAGTCAATTATTTTGTCCTTCTACTGTGGTATAATTCTGGGAGATGGCAGGATGCTACTCAGGGCTAGGGTCATACTACCTGGGCTACAAGATCGGAGAGCTCTTCCATGTCTCTTTTCATGTAGTCCAGGGAGGTATGTCTCAGGTCATTCACACCAACATGGACAATGACTGAGTCATATTTGTACTTGTTGTGGAGTGAACTGAGTGCGTGGGTTATGTGGCGGATCTTGTCACCCGACAGGCAGCTGATAGTAACCTTCCCCTTGTTTAGCCTGGTGAGTGGGACATCAGTGTGCCTGACTTTAGAGTCACCTATGACTAGTGTGTTGGGTACGTTGTTTTGCCTTATGAGCTGTGGTTGAGTGGCACACTGAGTCTGTAGGCTGTGTGTCATTTGGGTTGTGTTGGGGGTGGAGGTTGCTTGCGTTTCTGCTTTGGAGGTCTCTGTTGCTTGAGAAGATTATTATTTTTAGCCTCCGCAAATGTTTTTGTGTTTCTATGTGTGGATTTTGGTGGTGTAGGTTTAGTGGGACTATGTGATGAGTGTGGTGTGGTGCAAGTGTTTACCTTCTTCTCTTGACTGTCAAGTTCAGTCTTGGTTGGAGAGAGCTTTACCTCCAGTTTGGCTAGATAAGTGCATCTCTCACAGGTTATGGTGTTGCGTGGTAGGACGAAAGGATTGTCTGTGTACATGAGGCAATTGCTACATTGCCCCAAGATGCCCAGATTTATCAGATAGGAGAGAACACTGGGAGCTGACCCTTGGACATGCCTGAATAAAAAACTACTTTCCTCTAGACAAGTGAGGAAAGTGAGTATAAGAGCTGTTTTTCTCTAAGCAAGTGAGGTAAGTAAGTACAAAAACTGTTTTCCTCTAGGTAAAGAGGAAGGTTGAGTGCTGTAGTAATTTGTAGCTTTTTTAGTGCTAACAAGTTCTGAACAAGTGCTGAGCACGAATAAGCAAATTCAAGTGCTAAAACTAAGATAGTTTATACAATATCAAACAAAGCTATGCGCTATAGCCAATTTCATTTATGCGTTTTATGGAAGTAGAGGAAATAAATGTTGTAGTAGTGATTCTTTTATAGGAAAACCTGCTGCATTTTTTTCTGCTTTGAACTAACCCTGAACAGCTGTATTCATTTAAATAAAACAAGAGTGAGAAGTATTTTATATTAAATTATGTGGAAACAAAATACAACTAAAACCGAACTGTCTTGCGCTTCAGACTGCTGCTGTTGGTTAATTATATTAAGCAGACTGAGTCACTTGGAGATAATACTATTTAGTTCATGAAAGAGCAATACAGCTATGTGATGCTGTTTTAGCAACATGTGGGTAATATACAAAATAGATCACTGGAGTTAAGAATGTAAATAGGGCGTGGCCAAGATAAGCACAGAGTAGCAGCTTTTCTTATCAGCTCTGCCTTTACAGAACTTTATTGACAGGAAATATTAATATAAACTTCCCTAATAATAGTTTTTTTTATTTTAATTAATTCTTTAAAATATATATTAGGGTAGTATATAAAAATTTCAAGTAGATTTTAAGTTTTCCTGTCAAAGTTACACTTGGAAGTACTACAGTAAAAGAACAGGATGAGCTTCACTAAATCTTCTCATCAAGAGACAACTATCAAAAAAGAACTACAGTCATTACTAACTACTATTCAGGAACTAAGTGTCAAAATAGACAAAATGGATATAAAAATTGACAATTTCAAAGAAAAGTGTTCTCACCAAATGGACATTCTACATGAAGATTTATTGCAACAGAGGAAGCAGATTTCAGGAATGGAAAATGCATTAAGTGATATGGATAACAGAATTCAGGAGAGGGAACATAATGTTGAGTTCCTGTTAAAGCAAAATTCTCTTCTTCAGACAAAGGTTGATGACCTTGAGAACAGGTCCTGTAGGAATAATGTGATAATTTTTGGCGTACCGGATAACATAGAGGGAGATAATATGGAAAAATTTTTATCTTCCTGGTTGCCTGAAGTACTTGATCTGCCAGAGGCTCTTTCATATGATATTGAAAGAGCCCATAGATCAATGGTGACATCTAAAAACACCAAGAGTAATTATACTAAATCTGTTATTGTAAAGTTCCTATCAGCCCATGATAAGGAAATGGTACTAAAGACTGCGTGGGTAAAATCCCCAATCAAACTGAAGGACAATATTATACGCTTTGATAATGACTATTCTTCTTCAGTATTATCAAAAAGAAAAATGTTCTTGCCTTTAGTCAGAGAACTAAAAAAGAATAAAATAAAAACCCATTTGCTTTTTCCTGCAAGACTGAAAATATTTTATCAAGATGGTTTTAAAATTTTTGATGACCTAGACAATGCAATAACTTATATAAAATCTAATAATATACTGGAAAAAGTAGATGAAATGGAGTGGGCCAGTCCTAGTCTTAAAAGAAATGCTGAGAACAACACTTGGAAAACATATGACCCTAAAAAAAAATCAAAAGATGAATCATAACAAGTACATATTTGCACTTGATTCACTCAGCTGGGGAAATGAAACCGGACATCCAGGTGAGCTTTTGGTATTATATTTAATATAATGTAAACTGGTTAACTAAATAGTTGTCTATTTTGTTTTGAAGAATAGTCGTTTGTTAGGATTTTTTTTCATTTGTACTATTTGTTTAAGATTAGTTATCTTAATGTTTATTGGTTTGATTCCCATGGATGCAGTGATTCTCCTGTCTCGGATATCTATGCTTCCGGATGTCTTGTAGTGGTGCTTTTCATTAGGGGGTGTATTTGTTTATCTTGATTTTGGTTCCTATAGTGGTTGGAAAACTTTTATTTAGTTATAATTGCTGTATTTGTATTTTAGTTGATTTATGGTTAATTGTTTGATAAAGGAATCTTGTATGATGGCCTGATGTATAGTTGCAGAATTACTGTGCTAGTGATGGTACTTCTGACCCGGGATGTGAGTGGCAGTGTGGCTTGAGTAATGGTAAGGCTTTGTTGTCGTTTCTGAGTTGTTGGTGTGTTTATTTGGAGGCTCTGGTTTGGTGCTCTAGCACTGTACAGACATGTGTGATGTTGTTTGTGTTAATTGTATGTCTTGGTGCCTGTGTGCTTTGGTCGGAGATTAACCGGAGAGTCTGGTTGATAGTGTGGTGAAGCTTTGCTTGATAGCTGTCATTGCTTCGTGTTGTGTATGCAAGGTTTTTTTTTTTTCTTTCTCATCTCTCTCGGTATAGAGGGAGTCTCGAGACATTGCCTTATATGTAGTTAAGTAATGTTTTACTTACTATTTCCCGCTGGAACTTTGAAAGCTTCATCTTCATGATGAGCTCGAGACTGTGGTATCCATCGCGGCTGGAAAGTTCGGAGCTTTCTTAAAACGTCATCATGAAGGCGTCAGAAGTAAATTGATCTTCTGATCCTCACCGGGAAGCTACTGAATTGAATTTGTTTCCTCATACAGCATACGGAAAGAAGATATAACTAGATTACTACTTTCAACTTATTGTAAGACATTATATGCAATAATCTCTTAAATAAATAGGGATTATACTACGCATGCATCCTAAATACTTTTTCTGATCATCATAGGTATTCTTGAGCCTTATGTATTTATATATGAATAGTATTCTCATAAAATATTTGCTTTATGTATGACAAGGGTGCCGATATCTTGATGAGAAATACTAGTTGTGATTTGTGCATTTTTGGAAGATTTAATAATGCTACAAGCTGTTTATATACTTGTGTTACATGTACATTTTTTATAACTATTGACTTGCTGAGAAAATATTCATGAAGCATTTATCAAAATGTTAAATGTATAGATGTATATAATAGGTTATCTCAGTTATTTTATGAATGCATTTGTGTAATAGGCTGATAGGGATGTACCAGATAGGCAGCAATAATATTGCAAGGACAGGTGCATTAAAAATAGTTAGATCTGTTTATCATTAGAAAATGTGAAATTTTCATTTTTTGTTTTGTTAATGAAATGCCTTTTCAAAATTCAAAGATAGTGTAAGCTATAACTGAATAATAAAAAGCTCATTATATTTAAATAAGGCTTTTATATAGTATACAGGAGCTATTTAAGCACCTTGCTTATTTGAACTAATATGACCTTTTCACTAGTTTTCAGTATGGTGATGGACCCTTTGAGGTAACTCAAATTAATGCAATGAATGGAAGATCAGACTTTTAAGGTTTATTAGTCACTCTTCTATGAGAGACTGCACCAGGGTGTTTGGTTATAAGAAAACTAGCAGGATATTGTTGGTTTTACTTCTTGATGAGTAATCACTATATTTGGTTTCTGGCAAAGAAATGCAGTGTTCATTTCTTTCAGAACAATCAGTATGTTAGTTGATTGTTAGTAAAATCACTTTTATTATCATCTTATTTATTAGCTGCCAATGTTAGTGGTTATTGAAGGCCCTTAGGTGATTCATTTACAACTATGTTCCATTTAGCTGATCACCTATGGCAGTACTATATATCACACTTCAGCCTTTATTAGCCATATTTCAGTAATAAAAGAATGCCATAGTCTCTTTTTAAGGTTCTTATGAAATGTGATTACTTTAAAACAGAAGAGTGAACTAATAGATCATAGTAGTTCTTAATAACCTACTAACTAATGTAAGAAAATTCTGTACTTTATTCCTAAGATGTAGTTGTCATCAATTTACTAATTGACACAACATTATATCTATATATTTGGTTCATACAAAAAATTGTTTATGTTATTGAT
Source organism: Protopterus annectens (assembly GCF_019279795.1). NCBI lineage: Eukaryota > Metazoa > Chordata > Ceratodontiformes > Protopteridae > Protopterus > Protopterus annectens. The sequence goes on from NC_056737.1 coordinate 521,297,708, forward strand.
GAGAAGCCTTATTTTTATAGTTATGACTATAGACATTTAGGCAGGTGCTGATTGGATGCTGCTTTTGATAGGAGATCGATTAGAGTGACTGATGTCATTCGAGTTAGGAGTTTTAAACTCCAGAGGGGTTTGGGTTGGTTATTTTGTTTCATGTTTATGTTATAAATATTTTCTAATAACTTTTCAGACGTTCATATCTTATGTAGTAGAAAACAACTTTAATTTTAAGAATATGATACTCTTACACTATGTTTGTTCTAATGATCATAATAGTATTCCTATTAGATATATTCTTGTGTATTTCTTAGATCAGTATGTTTATATTTACATCATTTAATTTTCAATGACTACACTAAAAGGTATATCAGTTAACATTAATGGTTTAAATAATCCTAATAAAAGGAGGAATTTAACTAGATATCTTAAGTTACATAAATCCCAGTTAGTATTTTACAAGAAACTCACTTAATAACAGAGGATATATTCAGACTTGAATCTAAAACATATAAGATTTTAGTAAGTTCTGAACATACTAAGAAAAAGAGAGGAGTAGCTATCCTAATGGAACAGCATAATGCCTTTTCCTAAAATAATAGATACATATAAGGATAATAAAGGAATGTTTTGTGCAGTCACCATAGAAATAAACAGTAACATTTTCACATTGAAAAAACATATATTGGATCCCAGGAATAGGGATAAACATAGTGAAACAACATCTAGATCAAATTGTACTATTCTCTAAAGGGAACATTTTTTTGGCAGGAGGTTTCAATTGTATTCTAGATTACAAAGACTCTAGTACTAATGGGAAGAGAAGAATATCTACATCATCTAAATTATTAAAAGACTTTACAGATACTTATTTTTGAAAGATATAAATTATTTTGCAGATACTACTTTATTTTACACCTTTTTTTCTCATTGACATAACTCATACTCGAGGATAGACAGAGTTTTTATTTATAATAATTTAACAGATTCCTTAAACAAATCAGCAGTGATTTCATGTCCTTTATCAGATCATAATTCTATAATTTTTGAAGTGGTAGTCAATACAAATTTTAATATTCATATAAAAAGGATCCCAGCTTATATCACAAAATTAAAAGATTTTAATGATTTCATTTCTACAGAAGTACAGAATTTTTTAGAACTTAACAATACTAATGATATATCAGAAATTTACATATGGGATGCCCTAAAAGCTTATCTATATGGTAGGATATTGAATTGGTACAACAAAAAAAAAAGAAAGCTTGGGATAAAGAGCTGCAAGATATACAATGTAAATTAGACACTTTAAAACTTAGTAATATGGGTGATAAAGATATATCACTTAAAAGAAAATAAATAAATATGCTAAATAATAAATATCTAGAAATATTAAAACATAAAACTATGATCAATATAGAAAAATTCAAGTTTATAAATTTCTCTTCTAACCCTAAATCCTTAAAAATTCTTGCTAATAAAACAAAAAGATTAAATAAATTTAATCATATTAATGAAATATTCTCCCCTAAAAAAGGAAAAATGGTATCAGAAATTCATAATATATTAACTGAATTTAGAGAGTTTTTTATAAACATCAATCAAACAACTACTGAAATTAACTCTAAAGAGGAAATAAATACATTTATTAATAAATACACTAAAACAAGACTTTCAGAGGAACAAGGGATTTCTATTGATAAACAAATATCTTTCAAAGAACTTCAAACTGACATTACCAAATTAAAGCAAAATAAAGCACCAGGTAATGATGACATCATTCTTGAAATTTAAAAATTACTACCTATAAATGCTCTAAAATTGCTTTATAAAGTATTTAATCTTGTTTAGGACAAAAACATAATTCCACCTTCTTGGAAATACACTTTTATTTCTCCTATTTTAAAATCTAACAAAGATCCCTCTAAGTGTACCTCCTATAGGCCCATCTCCCTATTAAACACCGATTACAAATTATTTGTGTCCATTTATGCAGAAAGGCTTACAACACTTTTACCCAAATTAGTTGATAGTGATCAAACGGGGTTTATAATAAAGACAACTTCATATGATAACATTAAAAAAAATATTAACTTTAATTGATTCGGTGAAAAATCTTAAAACAAATTTAACACTAGTTAGTTTAGATATGAATTGTGCTTTCAACTCAGTTACATGGGAATATCTGTTCACTCTATTAAAGGAATTAAATTTCTCCAATAATTTTATCAATCTTATCACTCTGTTATATGAAGGTAGCCAAGCTTATGTTAAAATTGGTACTAGTATATCTCAAAATATAGCAATATTAAAATGTACTAAGCAAGGGTGTCCTTTATCCCCTCTTTTATTTTCATTAGTTATGGAATCATGGGCAAATTTAATAAGACATGATACAGATATTGAAGGATACAAATTAAACCCCACTATATCATCTACAATACAAATGTTTGCAGATGACATATTGATTACTCTTGGGAGTAGAAGGGAATCTATACAAAAACTTTTTAAAAACATGGAATATTTTCAAAAAAATTCCAGCCTTACTTTTAATAATAATAAAACACAAATTCTTTTAACAGGTTCAAAAAATACAATATACCTGATGAATATAATGAATATATAGCTCAGTATCAACAAATAGCATATTTAGGTATAATTATTACTAAAAATATTAAAGATACCATTCAAATAAATTATAATAAAAGTCTGTTACAGATAGAAAATTTAATAAATAAATGGAGCAAATTACCCATTTCTATGGATGATAAACTTTTAATAATAAAGATGATCCTTCTCCCCAAAATCTTTTATATAATTCAATCTTTATCTATACCTCCTTCTTACCAAATAATTAAAAAATTTAATTCAATGATTCAGAAATTTTTGTGGTTACCAAATAACCCAAGGATTGCATTAACATACCATATGTATAATTTGAATAATGGGGGTATAGCCTTACCAAATTTAGAAATGTATTCAATTTCATCAGTATTCAATACAATCTCTCATCTCATCGATGTGGAATACACTGCTAAGTGGAAATAGTTTATAGAGGTATTGTCACAAAATACCAAAGATATAAACAGTTCCTATAAGCTAAATATAATTAATAATCCATTTATTTGGAGGTTAAAAGGTTATATTTCTGAAATGTCTTCTCTGAGTTTTTCTTTTAAAATAATTTAAAAAATGTTATATTTAAATATAATATATATAAGGATTGGCTTTTTTTACTCTTCCCTATAGCCTACACACACATATCTATTTTCTCTTCAGATTATACAAAAATGTCTATATTTCAGCAAAAGCATTTAACATTTTGGCACCAAATGATGATAAATAATGAGATAAAATCCAATAGTTTACTCTTGAAAGAGTATAAACTTGATTCTTGTTTATGGTTAGAGCTTCAAGAAGCTAGACAATATGTATTAAATAAATTGGATTCTATGTTTGCTATAATTAGGAAAAAAATTCCCAAGCTAATACATTATATGACTTTTATCAGTTTTGCATAAATCTCCTGCTAATAACAAGTTATCAAACATTTATAGGGCAATTAAATGTGATTTAGATACACATTCAGATAATTATTGAAAATATTTTTCTTTAATTAATAATAATCCCCCTTCTGAGAAAGAGAAATTGAATATTTTACAATCAGCAATTATGACTACTTCTTCTTTAAAATGGAAATTATTCACATGGAGAGTTTTAAATAGATCATGTATCACTCCTCATAATATATTTTCTAAAAAGAATATAACATGTTGGAGATGTAATATTGAAGTGAATGCTGAGTGGTCTCATATGTTTTATAATTGCATATATTTAAGAATATTTTGGAATGGTATCAATAATTTGTTGCAAACAATTTTTACTGATAATTTCTTTATATCTAAATCACTTGTTTTATTTAATACTCCTGTTCTTGATTGTGTAAAAGAGAATAAGTACCCTTTGGTTTGGTCTATACTATCTATAGCTAGAAAAACAATCACTAAGAATTGGAAATCTAGTACAGCACCTACATTTTTGGAATTTAAAAATATACTCCTTGAAATGTGTAATTTGGAAATGTTAACTATTAAACATCAACCAAACAACTACTGAAATTAACTCTAAAGAGGAAATAAAAACATTTATTAATAAATACACTAAAACATGACTTTCAGAGGAACAAGGGATTTCTATTGATAAACAAATATCTTTCAAAGAACTTCAAACTCACATTACCAAATTAAAGCAAAATAAAGCACCAGGTAATGATGACATCATTCCTGAAATTTACAAATTACTACCTATAAATGCTCTAAAATTGCTTTATAAAGTATTTAATCTTGTTCAGGACAAAAACATAATTCCACCTTCTTGGAAATACACTTTTATTTCTCCTATTTTAAAATCTAACAAAGATCCCTCTAAGTGTACCTCCTATAGACCCATCTCCCTATTAAACACTGATTACAAATTATTTGTGTCCATTTATGCAGAAAGGCTTACAACACTTTTACCCAAATTAGTTGATAGTGATCAAACGGGGTTTATAATAAAGGCAACTTCATATGATAACATTAAAAGAATATTAACTTTAATTGATTCGGTGAAAAATCTTAAAACAAATTTAACACTAGTTAGTTTAGATATGAATTGTGCTTTCGACTCAGTTACATGGGAATATCTGTTCACTCTATTAAAGGAATTAAATTTCTCCAATAATTTTATCAATCTTATCACTCTGTTATATGAAGGTAGCCAAGCTTATGTTAAAATTGGTACTAGTATATCTCAAAATATACCAATATTAAAAGCTACTAAGCAAGGGTGTCCTTTATCCCCTCTTTTATTTTCATTAGTTATGGAACCATGGGCAAATTTAATAAGACATGATACAGATATTGAAGGATACAAATTAAACCCCACTATATCATCTACAATACAAATGTTTGCAGATGACATATTGATTACTCTTGGGAGTAGAAGGGAATCTATACAAAAACTTTTTAAAAACATGGAATATTTTCAAAAAAATTCCGGACTTACTTTTAATAATAATAAAACACAAATTCTTTTAACAGATTCAAAAAATACAATATACCTGATGAATATAATGAATATATAGCTCAGTATCAACAAATAGCATATTTAGGTATAATATTACTAACAATGTTAAAGATACCATTCAAATAAATTATAATAAAAGTCTATTACAGATAGAAAATTTAATAAATAAATGAAGCAAATTACCCATTTCTATGGATGATAAACTTTTAATAATAAAGATGATCCTTCTCCCCAAAATCTTTTATATAATTCAATCTTTATCTATACCTCCTTCTTACCAAATAATTAAAAAATTTAATTCAATGATTCAGAAATTTTTGTGGTTACCAAATAAGCCAAGGATTGCATTAACATACCATATGTATAATTTGAATAATGGGGGTATAGCCTTACCAAATTTAGAAATGTATTCAATTTCATCAGTATTCAATACAATCTCTCATCTCATCGATGTGGAATACACTGCTAAGTGGAAATAGTTTATAGAGGTATTGTCACAAAATACCAAAGATATAAACAGTTCCTATAAGCTAAATATAATTAATAATCCATTTATTTGGAGGTTAAAAGATTATATTTCTGAAATTTCTTCTCTGAGTTTTAACTCTAAGTATATAGTTTTCTTTTAAAATAATTAAAAAATGTTATATTTAAATATAATATATATAAGGATTGGCTTTTTTTACTCTTCCCTATAGCCTACACACACAGATCTATTTTCTCTTCAGATTATACAAAAATGTCTATATTTCAGCAAAAGCATTTAACATTTTGGCACCAAATGATGATAAATAATGAGATAAAATCCAATAGTTTACTCTTGAAAGCGTATAAACTTGATTCTTGTTTATGGTTAGAGCTTCAAGAAGCTAGACAATATGTATTAAATAAATTGGATTCTATGTTTACTATAATTAGGAAATAAATTCCCAAGCTAATACATTATATGACTTTTATCAGTTTTGCATAAATCTCCTGCTAATAACAAGTTATCAAACATTTATAGGGCAATTAAATGTGATTTAGATACACATTCAGATAATTACTGAAAATATTTTTCTTTAATTAATAATAATCCCCCTTCTGAGAAAGAGAAACTGAATATTTTACAATCAGCAATTATGACTACTTCTTCTTTAAAATGGAAATTATTCACATGGAGAGTTTCAAATAGATCATGTATCACTCCTCATAATATATTTTCTAAAAAGAATATAACATGTTGGAGATGTAATATTGAAGTGAATGCTGAGTGGTCTCATATGTTTTATAATTGCATATATTTAAGAAAATTTTGGAATGGTATCAATAATTTGTTGAAAATAATTTTTACTGATAATTTCTTTATATCTAAATCACTTCTTTTATTTAATACTCCTGTTCTTGATTGTGTAAAAGAGAATAAGTACCCTTTGGTTTGGTCTATACTATCTATAGCTAGAAAAACAATCACTAAGAATTGGAAATCTAGTACAGCACCTACATTTTTGGAATTTAAAAATATACTCCTTGAAATGTGTAATTTGGAAATGTTAACTATTAAACATCAACCAAACAACTACTAAAATTAACTCTAAAGAGGAAATAAAAACATTTATTAATAAATACACTAAAACAAGACTTTCAGAGGAACAAGGGATTTCTATTGATAAACAAATATTTTTCAAAGAACTTCAAACTCACATTACCAAATTAAAGCAAAATAAAGCACCAGGTAATGATGACATCATTCCTGAAATTTACAAATTACTACCTATAAATGCTCTAAAATTGCTTTATAAAGTATTTAATCTTGTTCAGGACAAAAACATAATTCCACCTTCTTGGAAATACACTTTTATTTCTCCTATTTTAAAATTTAACAAAGATCCCTCTAAGTGTACCTCCTATAGACCCATCTCCCTATTAAACACTGATTACAAATTATTTGTGTCCATTTATGCAGAAAGGCTTACAACACTTTTACCCAAATTAGTTGATAGTGATCAAATGGGGTTTATAATAAAGACAACTTCATATGATAACATTAAAAGAATATTAACTTTAATTGATTCGGTGAAAAATCTTAAAACAAATTTAACACTAGTTAGTTTAGATATGAATTGTGCTTTTGACTCAGTTACATGGGAATATCTGTTCACTCTATTAAAGGAATTAAATTTCTCCAATAATTTTATCAATCTTATCACTCTGTTATATGAAGGTAGCCAAGCTTATGTTAAAATTGGTACTAGTATATCTCAAAATATACCAATAGTAAAAGGTACTAAGCAAGGGTGTCCTTTATCCCCTCTTTTATTTTCATTAGTTATGGAACCATGGGCAAATTTAATAAGACATGATACAGATATTGAAGGATACAAATTAAACCCCACTGTATCATCTACAATACAAATGTTTGCAGATGACATATTGATTACTCTTGGGAGTAGAAGGGAATCTATACAAAAACTTTTTAAAAACATGGAATATTTTCAAAAAAATTCCGGCCTTACTTTTAATAATAATAAAACACAAATTCTTTTAACAGGTTCAAAAAATACAATATACCTGATGAATATAATGAATATATAGTTCAGTATCAACAAATAGCATATTTAGGTATAATTATTACTAACAATATTAAAGATACCATTCAAATAAATTATAATAAAAGTCTATTACAGATAGAAAATTTAATAAATAAATGGAGCAAATTACCCATTTCTATGGATGATAAACTTTTAATAATAAAGATGATCCTTCTCCCCAAAATCTTATATATAATTCAATATTTATCTATACCTCCTTCTTACCAAATAAAAAATTTAATTCAATGATTCAGAAATTTTTGTGGTTACCAAATAAGCCCAGGATTGCATTAGCATACCATATGTATAATTTGAATAATGGGGGTATAGCCTTACCAAATTTAGAAATGTATCCAATTTCATCAGTATTCAATACAATCTCTCATCTCATCGATGTGGAATACACTGCTAAGTGGAAATAGTTTATAGAGGTATTGTCACAAAATACCAAAGATATAAACAGTTCCTATAAGCTAAATATAATTAATAATCCATTTATTTGGAGGTTAAAAGATTATATTTCTGAAATGTCTTCTCTGAGTTTTAACTCTTAAGTATATAGTTTTTCTTTTAAAATAATTTAAAAATGTTATATTTAAATATAATATATATAAGGATTGGCTTTTTTTACTCTTCCCTATAGCCTACACACACAGATCTGTTTTCTCTTCAGATTATACAAAAATGTCTATATTTCAGCAAAAGCATTTAACATTTTGGCACCAAATGATGATAAATAATGAGATAAAATCCAATAGTTTACTCTTGAAAGAGTATAAACTTGATTCTTGTTTATGGCTAGAGCTTGAAGAAGCTAGACAATATGTATTAAATAAATTGGATTCTATGTTTGCTATAATTAGGAAAAAAATTCCCAAGCTAATACATTATATGACTTTTATCAGTTTTGCATAAATCTCCTGCTAATAACAAGTTATCAAACATTTATAGGGCAATTAAATGTGATTTAGATACACATTCAGATAATTATTGAAAATATTTTTCTTTAATTAATAATAATCCCCCTTCTGAGAAAGAGAAATTGAATATTTTACAATAAGCAATTATGACTACTTCTTCTTTAAAATGGAAATTATTCACATGGAGAGTTTTAAATAGATCATGTATCACTCCTCATAATATATTTTCTAAAAAGAATATAACATGTTGGAGATGTAATATTGAAGTGAATGCTGAGTGGTCTCATATGTTTTATAATTGCATATATTTAAGAAAATTTTGGAATGGTATCAATAATTTGTTGCAAACAATTTTTACTGATAATTTCTTTATATCTAAATCACTTGTTTTATTTAATACTCCTGTTCCTGATTGTGTAAAAGAGAATAAGTACCCTTTGGTTTGGTCTATACTATCTATAGCTAGAAAAACAATCACTAAGAATTGGAAATCTAGTACAGCACCTACATTTTTGGAATTTAAAAATATACTCCTTGAAATGTGTAATTTGGAAATGTTAACTATTAAATCTAGATCATCTAGGAATACTACATTGTATAATTCATGGAATATCATCTATGAACTTCTAGAAAAATAGTTTATTAATTTATGTAAACAGATGATTTTTTATTAATCCCACAGCTACATGATGAACATCTTTGTACATAATTTAGTTACATTGGTTTATATATTAGAATGTTTGTTTTTTTATTTTCTTGTTTTTAACTTTAAAGAAAAAATGTTAAAATTTCATGGAAATATTTCTTCATTTTAATAATTACTTAATAAACTTCTTTGAAAAAAAAAAAGAATGTAAATAGCATACATTGAATAGAAATTGGTTACACCAGAAGATAAAACACAAGTGTGAGATTTATGGTTAAGTGGGATTTTGAAAGGTGAAGAATGTTTTGTTTGCCCTAAATTTGTGAAAATCAAGATGTTTATATGGCATGGATTTTCTAGAGAGAGCTGACAAAAGAAAAGGCCTATTGATCACCATTATTGGTAGATAATAGAGCTTATGATCAACCAAGAGTAATTTTGGTTGAGTCTTTAACTTAGCATGAGAAAGAGCATGTCACAGCTGTGGTAACTTGACAAAGTGATACTTGTGAAATGAAGGCCACTTTTTCTAGTTCACAGTTTCTCAGAGACTACCGTGCAACAAACAGTACAGTTTTTTGCTGAAATAAAATGCGTTGATGGCATACGTTAATGTATATGTTATTGATCTTAGCAGTCCTGAAAGCACCTTTTCCTTCAGGAATACAACAGTTTACCTCAGGAGGAGGGGCTAAAGAACAAGAGAAGAGGAAGAAGACATAACTGAATAGATTATACTGTTTATGTTAAAATGTATTTGATATTTGTGGAACAGGATGTCTCAGACAGGGGTTCCTAAGGATTAAATGATGTGACCTGTTTGGGGGTATTGACACTCGGCTTGGTTTGTATAGGAATTGTTTGAGTTGAGGTCTGAATTGAATGTAAAAGGAAAAATCTGCTAGAGGCATTGGGAGACATTTCCATAGTTTTGGTGCACAAGTGAATAATGCATGGCTAGAATAGTGTAGCTTTGGCAATGGAGTCAGTAGATATGCAGCAGATTGATAATACTTCTGAGATTGTAAGAGGAGGTTTTAGTGAGGACTTTCTCTGCAAGAACGGAAAATGATTCAGGGCTGATGATTTTATAAAGGAGTGAATGATGCAAAATGTTTGCTGTTTTCTGTACTGGCAGTCATTTGGCTTTGGTCAGAGGAAGGCAATGATGCTGTTGAAAGAGTGAGTTTGCAATGAAGCAGCATATCTTATTAGAGATGATTTGTAGGGTGGTAGTGTTTTTCTTCGATGCAGGTGTAATTATGGGTAGGCCATATTCTAAATAGGCTAGTGGTGTACCTTTACCAATTACAACTCTTGACGGGACTTGTTAGATAGGTGGAAATTTTTCTGGCCCAGAAGAGTAGGGAGTTTGACTTTTGCATGAGTGTTTTGTATTGGTAATGAAAGTTCAGGGACAGGTCAAGCCAGATTCCAAGGTATTTGAAGAGGGTATTAGTTTCTATTCACGACTTGTTTAGGTCTGTAATTTGAAAGGTCTTGGGGTCTTTGGATAGTTTTTTTAAGAGTACCGAAGAGCATATGTTTAGGTTTAGTGTGGTTCAGGAGAAGATTGTGCTGGATAAGGCTCTTATTGTAGGAGTGGAGCTCTTGATGAAGCTGAATTTAGATATGTGATTGGAAGTGACTAAAGATGAATATGTTGTCTGTATATAAGATGACTGGTAGGTGGTGAAGGTCATAGGGGAGTTTAATAATGGCGCTTGAGAAGAGTAAGAGTGCTGGTATGGATCGCTGAGAGAATCCTTTGATGACAGGAGCCAAGCTGGAAAGAAAAAGCATTGTTTTAACCCTAAAAAGCCTGCTCTTGCGAATGTCTTTAAACTATGGATGAGTGTAAATGCTTATGCTAATTTCAGTCAGTTTATTAAAGGAAAACTCCACCTTACACCTTCTCCTACAGTTTAACTTAACTCTTAGGTCGCTTGTCTTCTGACAGTATGGTTCTAGTATTGTGTAGGTAGCAGAAACATGCTTGCGCTTCATAAAACTTTTATTTCCTTCCCTTAGAATCAAAGGATGGGAAAGACTACCCATTATTTAAGCTTAACTTCACACATAATTTGTAGAGAAATTTATCTACACCCGCATGACATACCACAAACACAGAAATCTGTAGTCAGGTACTGAACACAATCTTATATGGGTCCTGCTGATATTAGGAGCTTGGCAGCTGCTGTAAAAAAAGAAGGATAGATCTGAAACTGTTTTACACTGTCTTTATTGCAGAGACGAAAGGAAAATTTCATGGATTCACAGCTCCTAACAATGTAGCCACGCCTTTCATAGCAAAACAGAGCAATTAGATAACTAAATGGTTCAAAGGCAATTGTCAACTGTTTTGACATACTTGCATAAGCAGCATCACAGTTTACCTCAGGAGGAGGGGATGAAGAACAAGAGAAGAGGAAGAAGACATAACCGAATAGATTATACTGTTTATGTTAAAATGTATTTGATATTTGTGGAACAGGATGTCTCAGACAGGGGTTCCTAAGGATTAAATGATGTGACTGTTTGGGGGTATTGACACTCAACTTGGTTTGTATAGGAATTGTTTGAGTTGAGGTCTGAATTGAATGTAAAAGGAAAAATCTGCTAGAGGCATTGGGAGACATTTCCATAGTTTTGGTGCACAAGTGAATAATGCATGGCTAGAACAGTGTAGCTTTGGCAATGGAGTCAGTAGATATGCAGCAGATTGATAATACTTCTGAGATTGTAAGAGGAGGTTTTAGTGAGGACTTTCTCTGCAAGAATGGAAAATGATTCAGGGCTGATGGTTTTATAAAGGAGTGAATGATGCAAAATGTTTGCTGTTTTCTTTACTGGCAGTCATTTGGCTTTGGTCAGAGGAAGGCAATGATGCTGTTGAAAGAGTGAGTTTGCAATGAAGCAGCATATCTTATTAGAGATGATTTGTAGGGTGGTAGTGTTTTTCTTTGATGCAGGTGTAATTATGGGTAGGCCATATTCTAAATGGGCTAGTGGTGTACCTTTACCAATTACAACTCTTGACGGGACTTGTTAGATAGGTGGACATTTTTCTGGCCCAGAAGAGTAGGGAGTTTGACTTTTGCATGAGTGTTTTGTATTGGTAATGAAAGTTCAGGGACAGGTTAAGCCAGGTTCCAAGGTATTTGAAGAGGGTATTCGTTTCTATTCACGACTTGTTTAGGTCTGTAATTTGAAAGGTCTTGGGGTCTTTGGATAGTTTTTTTAAGAGTACCGAAGAGCATATGTTTAGGTTTAGTGCGGTTTAGGAGAAGATTGTGCTGGATAAGGCTCTTATTGTGGGAGTGGAGCTCTTGATGAAGCTGAATTTAGATATGTGATTGGAAGTGACTAAAGCTGAATATGTTGTCTGTATATAAGATGACTGGTAGGTGGTGAAGGTCATAGAGGAGTTTATTAATGACGCTTGAGAAGAGTAAGAGTGCTGGTATGGATCGCTGAGAGAATCCTTTGATGACAGGAGCCAAGCTGGAAAGAGAAGGCCTTGTTTTAACCCTAAAAAGCCTGCTCTTGAGAATGTCTTTAAACTATGGATGATTGTAAATGCTTATGCTAATTTCAGTCAGTTTATTAAAGGAAAACTCCACCTTACACCTTCTCCTACAGTTTAACTTAACTCTTAGGTCGCTTGTCTTCTGACAGTATGGTTCTAGTATTGTGTAGGTAGCAGAAACATGCTTGCACTTATAAAACTTTTATTTCCTTCCCTTAGAATCAAAGGATGGGAAAGACTACCCATTATTTAAGCTTAACTTCACACATAATTTGTAGAGAAATTTATCTACAACCACATGACATACCACAGACACAGAGAAATCTGTAGTCAGGTACTGAACACAATCTTATATGGGTCCTGCTGATATTAGGAGCTTGGCAGCTGCTGTAAAAAAGAAGGATACATCTGAAACTGTTTTACACTGTCTTTATTGCAAAGACGAAAGGAAAATTTCATGGATTCACAGCTCCTAACAATGTAGCCATGCCTTTCATAGCAAAACAGCGCAATTAGATAACTAAATGGTTCAAAGGTAATTGTCAACTGTTTTGACATACTTACATAAGCAGCATCACAGTGTTGAAACCCTAAGGTTTAAACATTAAAAGTTTGTTTATACTACTTAACATTTTAAGATGTGACATTTATGGAAAAGTCAAAAAGTATTGTTATTGTAATTCTTGTAAAGTATCAGCACATTTACCATTTACTTGCCCTCCTACCACAGTAGGACAGTACTGCCTGTGACAATGCATGGTATTGCAATCTATGCCAGAAGAAGTAGGGCAGTGAATGTGTAACACATACTAGCACAGGTAGCTATAATTTTGTACAGAACGATATGTCATTTGTATATCAAACTGATTTGTACAGATGCTTGGGTTGAAAAATGTATTTGTAAAGCTGCTTGTGTTAAAAATGTATTAACAGTGTGGCCTGCTGGACAGAAAGGCAATGTACCTGCATTACTGGCATTATTGTAACTGTTTAAATGTATATATTGTAACAGAGGATACTGGAAGAGAAGAGGTTAATCTCAAGCCTGACTTTCAGAAATAGTATGAAAATTAAATTACTGGGCCTAGGTCATAAAGATGTTATTTCACAGTTTTGAATGAAACCAGAGATGCAATGTCTGTAAGTAGCATGGTTTGTTAGTCTTTGTAGGAGGAATAAAAGTTTGTAATTGTTTTATGTCTTCCAGAAGCTGCATTCAATCTGAGCAATGCTCTTGTGTGCGTATTACTGACATGTAGATGCTAAATCCTGGCAATTTCTAACAATGAGGGGGCTACATGGGAACCAGAAGTCAGATGACCAGATGCATGTAATGTTATTCTGTACAGAAATAATGTTTTAATATTAGGTGAGACAGAAGTCTCAGGGCAATCTGTTCTTGTAACCTGAGAAAGAAGGATCTCTTACCTACTACATCTTGCCTTGCTCCAGTAAGTGACCAGAGAATCGTATTCCTTAGATCCGTCAGGAAAATATAGTGAGATTAGTTAAGTATTGCTTTTCTGTAACTGTGTGAACCTGTCCACCTATGTTATTTTTAATATTTCTTGTTATCGAAACTCTGGTGTTTATTGTAAATAGATATGTAGTATTTAATGTTCTTTTATTATTTATTATTAAATATATTTAAACTTTTCTTTGTGGCTATTCCTTTAGAAAATATTTTAACCCTTGAGAGTACTTATATCTATTGGTGAGATGGTGGCCACTCCTGAAAGCCTGGCTGTTTGGTCAGCATTAACATTTATATTAATATTAATTTCACTCAACAGAGTGTAGAGTATCCTTATACGAGCCTTAGAGTAGCTGGCTTTGTAGTCTCTGGTGGCAGAGATAACTACCATATAGTCTGGGCAGAAGGGGAAACAGCAAGTAAATCTGTGCTAGCTTTTCCCAGGTGTGTGTGTGTGTGTGTGTGTGTGTGTGTGTGTGTGTGTGTGTGTGTGTGTGTGTGTGTGTTTGTGTGTGTGTATGTGTGAAAATCAAATCTCAAAGAGTGTGTCAGCTGCTTGGAGCAGGAACATGAAGCACTGGTTTCACAGATAGAGCGGTGGAGAACTTGGCCTGTACACTCGGCTGGGGTCTCAAATCTACAGCTGTGCCAGTGGGGAGTCTTATTGGAGACCTGAAGAGAGACAGATAGAGAAATCCAGACCCCAGACTGAGTGTGTTCCCTGTGTCCTCTTAAGGGGAATTGTACTTGATACAGAGAGCTGCATCTAGAAATACTGGGTGTATCCATTTTTGCTCCAAGTGAATGTCCTTCTCCAGTGTCAGTGGTGAGGATTCAGGCTCCTTGATTATTGGCCCAGAGAGGGGATGTCACATATTGGTGAGAAGTGGTGGGATAATAATTGAACTTCTGTAGCCTGTAAACAGTTGTCACTGAAGGTAAGTGTACTCTCAAGCAGCCACAAGGTAAACATTTAATGTTTAATTTCACAACAGTTTTATTTACTTTTTTGTTAGTTTAGTTTAGTCAGGGAAAGCAGACAAAGATGTCAGCAGAGAACTATGGCAAGCTGACAAAGAACCAGTTGACCAAGGTTTATGAAGCCAAAGGGCTGGTGCATGACAACTTGACTAAAGAAAAAATGATTTCAGACTTAGTCACAGCTCAGACCAGCAACAAGGAGAAACTAGTCTGGTAATGGGAATTTTAAACCCTCGGAAAAAGGACAGTTCAACTTTCCCTCAGGAGACATAAAAATCCATCTGGAGTTAAAGAGACTTGAACTGGAGGCCAAACATTTGGAACTAGAATCAGCAGAGAGACTGCAGCATTTGGAGGATGAAGAAAATGAGAAACTGCAGAGCTTGGAGGCTAAAGAAAAAGAGAGACTGCGGTATTTGGAGGCTGAAGAAAAGGAGAAACAGCATTAACATGATAGGGAGAGCCTGACTCTTCAACAGGGTCATGGAGGTAATGGGGAAGGGAATAACCAAACACCCGAAGCAATAGAGGCCAGTAAATTTCTTCCACAATTTACAGAGAGCGATAATTTTGATATTTCTTTCATATATTTGAGAGTATGTAAACAATATAATGTTGACCAAGGGCTCTGGGTACGTTTCCTGAACCCCTTACTCCATGGTAAAGCTGTAACTGCTGTTTCTAAATTGTCTGATATTGATTGTTTAAACTATGAAAAAGTAAGGAAATGTTTACTTGAATGTTTTAAGTTAACACATGAAGCTTACAGAAAAACAAGTTTTGTGAGCATAGACGCAAGGCAGATGGAAATGTGTGTGATTATACTGCTGAGTTAAGCACTTATTTTCATAGGTGGGTGAGTGGGTGTCAGGTCACCACTTCTGAAAGGCTGACAGACCTTTTGGTGAGTGAACAAGCCCTTAGCACTTCGCCTGTGGGCAATAGAATCTGGTTGGCAGACAGAGTGTAACTCTGCAGATGAGCTGGGGAAAAAGGATATCTTTACTTTGCAAGCAGGGTATCACTACACCTGAAAGTGATACCTAGTACTGCACATGAATATAAGGAAACCCATGGTGGGCAGCCTAAGCCACCCCAACAAAGTCCACCAGCAACAGGGAAAGCCACTTGTTCATGTCCACAGCCAGGATCAAGTGTTAAATGTTTTAAATGTAACCAGTGGGGCCATGTATCATACAGATGTCCACAGAGGCAAGGTGAGGAACAAATGATGGGGGAGCTGGCAAGTGGGAATAACAGTATGCTAGTGGAAAGTTGTCTAGAGACAACAGGGGTACCAAACTATCACAAGAGGTTAGTGGATGGAAAACAGGCCATTGTTAACAGAGACACAGCCTCTGATATAACCACTGTGTGCCTACATTGGTTAAAGAGGAACAGTACTTGCTTGGGCAGTCCACTCCAGTCAGAGCGTTAGGAGGGACCCCATTCCAAATGCCTTTGGCCAGGGTTCACCTTGACTGGGAGGGTGGAAAAGGAAGTAAGCAAATAGATGTGTAGGAGAATATCCCTGCAGATGTCCTGATAGGGAATGATTTTGATAATGCAGTACCTTGTGTGCATGCAGTTACATGCACTCAGGCTTGGAGACAGTCATGTGGGTCTAGCAGCCTGGGGGAGACCCAGACAGACACCACACCTGAAGCCAGGGCTGGTGAGGTGGCTTTTTCAGGGAGGGTGATACCCTGTAGCAGTGAGCCTGAAGGTGAGCCACAACTGCTGGTAGATACTGATGCTCCTTTGGATAGAGTGACTGCAAGGGCAGAGGTGAGTGATAGTACCCAGGCTGACAGTGAGGCACTGCTGTCAGAGGATACCAGATTTCCTGTGAAAAGTAGAGCTGAGGCAGGCTCAGCTGTCAGACGCTACATTACAAGGCTTGAGGAAGGTACTAAGGAGGCACCTGATTCTCACAGAAAGGGGGAATCTGTATACTGGAACAAAGGGTTACTGTATCGCGAGCGGACCTCTGATGGAGGGCTAGAGGGTGAGGTAAACAGCAGATGATAGTGCCTACAGCCTGCCAGCTGGCACTTCCAGCCATAGCCTATGACATTGCTTTTGTAGATTATATGGGCATAAAGCATACAAAAGAGATGTATTATGCAGAACTTGCATTGGCTTGGAATTGCAAGGGATGTAACAGGGTACTACATGACCTATGAGCACTGCCAAAAAGTAGGCAAGGGAGAAGACAAGGTCAAAGCTCACTTGATGCTGTTGCCTGTGATTAAAGAGCCATTTCAGAGGGTAGCTATGGATATTTTAGTGCCTCTGAGTACCCTAAGTTCCACAGAGAAGAAGCATATCCTGGTAGTAGTATATTATGTTACTAGATACCATAAGGTGGTTGCTCTGTACTTCATTGAAGCAGAGAAGCTGTCAAATGCTTTGTTAGAGATTTCAGCAGGTAGGTTTCCTGAGAGAAATATTGACTGACAGAGGTGCCAATTTTATGTCAGACCCGCTGGCTTGTCTGTGGAAGTGCTGTGAGGTGAAGTACCTAAAGACCATCCCCTATGATCCCCAGATTAATGGTCTTGTGGAGAGGTTAAACTCTACACTAAAGACCATGCTATGTGCATTTCCAGACTAGTTTAAGAGAGAGTGGGACAAATATTTGTCCCACCTGCTGTTTGCTTACAGAGAGGTACCCCAGGAATCCACAGGTCTTTCATCCTTTGAGTTGTTGTATGGGCATAGGGGGAGGGGACCTTTAGATTTGATTCATGATGAGTAGGAGGGTGAATGTGAACACCACAAGGAGTCTGTTGTGGCATATGTCCTAACCATCAGGACAAGGCTTAGGGAAATCATGGGCTTGGCCCAGGAGAACCTGGCAAGAGCCTAACAGCAGAAAAAGGTCTGATATGACAGGAATGCTCGGGCCCGAGAGTATGCTGGGGGATAGTAGGTGATGGTTCTCATTCCTGTCAGACAAAATAAGCTGCAGGCAGCTTGGGAGGGACTCTTCAAAGTGGTAAGGAAGGTCACTGATGTTAACTACATGGTAGAACTATTAGGCAGGGGCACAAATTGTACAATGTTAACATGATGAACCCTTACCATGATAGGGAGGCCCTGGTGTAGGTATTTGCAGTAGGAAGCAGGAGTAATCTGAGGGGGATCTATGGCTACAGCAAGCCAGCCAGCAAAATGCCAAGATAGTATGGTGGAGCCTAGGGTTGCAGGCCTATGATATGACAGTGCAGGACTGTAGTGGGGTCAGCAATGCCAAGGCAGATTGGATCTCAAGACAGGGTATGGGTTAATGTATTCCCAGATTAGCTCATTCCTCTCAAGCAATATTTCTCAAAGGTCACTTGAAAAACTAGCTTGAGTCTTCAAAGGGGCTGAGATGTGAAAATTTGAGGGATTGCCAACCATGCCAGAAGTATGGCAGTGGATGCGTAACATATACCAGCACAGCTAGCTGGACTTTTGTAAAGAATTATATGCCATTTGTATATCAAACTAATTTGTACAGATGTTTGTGTTGAGAAATGTATTTGTAAAGCTGCTTGTGTTAAAAATGTATTAACAGTGAGCCCTGCTCAGCAGAAAAGAAATGTACATGAATTATTGTAACTGTTTAAATGAATATATTGTAACAGAGGATACTGGAAGAGAAGAGGTTAATCTCGGTCCACCTGACTTTGAGAAATAGTAAGAAAATTAAATTACTGGGCCTAGGCCAAAAAGATGTTATGTCATAGTTTTGAATGAAGCCAGAAATGCAATGTCTGTAAGAAGCATGGTTTGTTAGTCTCTGTAGGAGGAGTAGAAGTTTGTAATTGTTTTATGACTTCCAGAAGCTGCAGCAGATCTGAGCAATGCTA
The DNA here is from genome assembly GCF_019279795.1 of Protopterus annectens. Taxonomy (NCBI): domain Eukaryota; kingdom Metazoa; phylum Chordata; order Ceratodontiformes; family Protopteridae; genus Protopterus; species Protopterus annectens. The sequence goes on from NC_056737.1 coordinate 521,316,749, forward strand.
TTGTGTGTTGATTACTGACATCTAGGTGCTACATTCTGGCAGTTTCTAGCAATGGGCGTTCCGTGGGAACCAGACATGAAACAACCATATGTATGTGATGTCATTCTGTACAGAAATAATGTTTTAATATTAGGTGAGACTGAAGTCTCAGGGCAGTCTGTTCTTGTATCCTGACAAAAAAGGCTCTTTCACTTACTTCAGCTTGTCTTGCTCCAGTAAGTGATCAGGGAATAGTATTCTTTAGATCAGTCAGGAAAATATAGTGACATTAGTTAAGTATTGCTTTCCTGTAACTGTGTGAACCTGTCCACCTGTGCTATTTTTAATATTTCTTGGGATTAAAACTCTGGTGTTTATTGTAAATAGATATTTAGTATTTTCATGTTCTTTTATTATTTATTAGTAAATATATTTAAACTTTTCATTGCAGCCGGTCCATTAGAAAATACTTTAACCTTTGAGAGTACTTATATCTGTTGGTGAACTGTGGCCATTCCTGAAAGCCTGGCTGTTTGGTCAACATTACCATTTGTATTAATATTAATTTCACTCAGTATAATTGGGTACCCCTGCAAGAGCCTTACAGTAGCTGGCTTTGTAGTGTCTGATAGCAGAGATAACTACCTTATAGTATGGGCAGAAGGGGGCACAGTGAGAAAATCTGTGCCAGCCTTTCCCAAGTCCCAAGTGTGTGTATGTGTGTGTGTGTGTGTGTGTGTGTGTGTGTGTGTGTGTGTGTGAGTGTGTGTGTGTGTGTGTGTGTGTGTGTGTGTGTGTGCGTGTGTGTGTGTGTGTGTGAAAATCAAATCTCAAAGAGTGTGTGGGGGCCAGTTGCATGGAGTAGGGACATGAAGCACTTGTTTCACAGAGGGAATGGTGGAGAAGTTGGCTTGGACACTTGGCTGAGGTCTCAACCCTACAGCTGTGCCAGTGGGGAGTCTTATTGGAGACCTGGAAGGAGACAGGTAGAGAAATACAGACCTGGACTGAGTGTATTCCCTGTGTGCTCTTAAGGGAAATTGTACTTGATGCAGAGAGCTGGATCTGAAAATACTGGCTGTATCCAAGTGAATGTCGTTCACCAGTGTCAGTGATGAGGATTCAGGCTCCTTGATTACTGGCCCAAAGAGGGGATATCAGACTGCACAAATCAATACTTCTCTTCAGGAAATGTGACAGATGGCAATCCCATCAACTAGGTGCAATGATACTTTTTATAACATTATATTGTCTTGTGACATCCTTCCAGAGAAGGATGCATATCTGGTACTCACATCCTTAGGAAGAGACATCTTTTGCTGACTTTGAAGTTAGTCCTTACACAAGTGAAGTGCACGAGCATTTTCTAGTCAACAAAGGAAATGTAACAACTTTCAAGAAGCTGCACATTGAGCAACAGATTAATTTCGTTTCTACCAGTGAGAAGACATAAAGTCAGAAGACAAAGCCAGTAAACTCATATTTTTGAGTAAATTTCAGTAACTGGCTATTAAGTGCACTGCCTGGATGCCAGCAAAAAAGAAATTCAGAGAACCTAAAAAAAAATCAATCACAAAAGGTGAGAAAAAACACTGACAGGGAAGAATTTTGCAGCTGTTCCGCAAAAAGCAGTGCAAGCTCCAGCTTTGCTGCAAGACATGACTTCCAGTAACCTAGAGAAAAAAAATAAAACAAGTGTACTCACAGCTGATTAAAACAAATGAAACACTGATGGAGTATATCAACCCAAATGAAAAAAGGCTGGAAAAAATAGAAGGAGATTTAAACAAATATTCAGATGAGGTGATAAAAATTGCAAAAATCAGAGGTCAAAATGAAGAAAAAGTCTGGCTGAATATGAAACTGCTCAAGAAGAGATGTCTCAAAATATAATAGAATTAGATGATAGAGCATGTAGGGAAAACCTGAGATTTTTTCGTGTAGCAGAGAAGCTGGAAGGAACAGACCGTAATAATTTCATGAAAGCACAAATAAGCATCTGGGCTGGTTTCCATAGCAGGAGTTGTTAATTGAAAGGGAACATCTTGTCTTTGCTTCAAACCTGGCCATGAGAAAACAACCTAGATCTGTAATAGTAAAGATGCAATCCTACCAACAGAAGGAGTTGATTCTGACAAAATTGTTGCAGAAAGACAAAGTACTAGAAGTGGGAGACAGAGTATTTGTGAAAAATGATTACACCGGGCAGAAGAGGAGTAAATTTGTTCCACTAATCGGGGATTATCGAAAAGCAGGTCTAAGATTCAAACTGCTGTTTCCAGCTATCTTCAAAATATTCTTTTCCGGAGGGACAAAATCAGTTTTTGATGAGGAACATGCTAAGGAGGAAATACAAAGGTTTGTCCAACAAAAAGTGAATTGTGAAACAGCAGATTCTGCTTCTTGTTCTTCTGGTAATAAAGACCACAAAGAGATTGTGCCAGTGAAACGTTTTCCAATGTTTCAATGGAAAATGCTTGAGAGACAGAAAAAAGCACAAGAGTTCACTAAAAGAACCGAGAGTTTGTTGGAAATGAAGCAGAGACTGGATTTGGGAAATGGAGATAAACAAGAATAAAACTAGCAACTCAGAAGTTGACAAATAAATGTGGGATTACAAAGCATTAATTATATTTGTGAAACATGACAGAACAAGAAAACCTGAAAATATTGGACTTTTTGGACTTTGTTAAATTTGTGGGGGACTCTAAAGCATGAACCCTACTTCCTGTCATTGTCTAAAACATCAGTTAAGTCCTTCTCTCTCTCTTTCTCTTTCTCCCTACCCTTCTGCTCAAATCTCCCAGTCTGTCCTTGGCAGATTTCAACTCCCTAAGACTCCTTAATCTCTTCCTCCTACCACACTCCTTTATTCTTAAACAATTACTGGGTTACTTGTAGACACTAATTTACACCCATACTGCTAGGGATTGTAGTCCAGTAATGGTTACATTTAGGACAGATACTTCTTCATCTACAGTAAACAAAATATGAGTATCATATTACAATAATTACAGGGGGCAAGGCAAGGAACTTAAAGTGCACAAGTATAGTCCTTATATTGGGACAACCTTCTCAATGATTTTTGGAGTATCACAATATAAGGTAGAGTGGTAGACATTAGTAGCAATGTCAGAGATACAAGAGTTTAACTATATTGGCATCTTTATTACAGGTGAAGGCAGTGGCGGCTGGTGACCTCAAATCAAAGGGGGGCTGCAGGAGACAACTGAATGGGTGGGGTCAATGGGAATGAATGTGGCCAACTAGAAAGGGGAGGAGCTATGCTCAAAACCACAAAAACTGTAACTTTAATTAAATACGCTGCCCTGGGTGCCAAACCATCATTATGAGAGTCCAATCAAGACAAAATGAAGTGTAAAAGAAAAAAAAATTTCAATCCATTGGCTGCATGACAGCTTACTTAATATCTAGATGGAAACAAAAAGGATGTGAGGCATGAAAAAATAAATTACTTTTTAAATACATTACTGGAATGCCAGTCAAAATCAAGTATAAGAAAAACAAGCAGCACTTAACTCAAATCACTTCTCCTTGCACTCCAGTTCTAATTATAATTTATATTCAGCTTTATCAAATTACCAAGTAACATGATGAAAGTAGCAATCTCTGTGATACCCCCACTTGTAAAAATGTTTCTTATCCAAAAAAGACCTGCTGCCTGACAACAACTATCTACTTGTTTCATGGGGAAAACATGATCAAAGTAAAAAATGAAAAGCAAACAAAAAACAAGCTCAACATATATTGCTTAAAGGATTACTGCACATGATATGGACCACACATGGTAGATTGGCATTCTGTTTAGTTTGCAGGTAAAGCCTGTAATGAGCTTAACATAATGTAATCCTGTCCTTTATTACAAATACTGTCTGCGTGGAGACATGCGTGAATGGGCATACCTTTGTTGAAGGTTGTGCATCAGGGCTGGTAACTCAGCACGTAAAAATCAACTACCAATCATAAGCGGACCGGAGTTCTGCTGTGGTGACCCCTAACCGGGAAAAGCTGAAAGACACAACAACAACTGTTATATGCATTTCAATACCCAAGGCTTATATGTTATCTAGTTATGTAAGTATTCTCTGCATGGCAACAACAGAAAGGCTTTCAATGTTGGCAATACTACTTATTAAAACTTACTTGCATCTTACAATATCAGACAAGCTTACCTGATGGTCATTAAAGCACTGCTACTTAAACACAGAGCAAAAGGCACTTTCTGAATAATAATAAGCATAAATCAACAGTATAAAAATATGACAGAAACCAGAACATTCTGCAAAATCAATGACAGATGAAAAGCCACTGTAGTACTCGTGTTTACCTTGGATTGGGGGGGGGGTAGTCTGCACATTTACACTGCATAACTGCTCCTTGCCTTGCTTGGACACATCCAGAGTCACTACATGGGGGAGTGGAGTGCAACGAGTTTGTCACAATTTGAAATATCTCTGGCTGACTGAGATGGCCCTGACACATTTGTCATACCTCTCAGCCTCAGAGCAAGAAATCTGGACAAAGCCATACATAGAAGTGGGACAAAGGCCCAAAAATAAGGACAATTTTTAAATATTGCTCTTATAAACTTAGAAAGATAATAGAATAGTAGGTTTTGCATGAATTTTCTGAAAGGTACGAAATCTGAAACTCAAATGTCTTTCATTATTTTCTAACTTCAGTCTTTAATGATTTGCCACTAATTTGCCAAAAAAACACAATTTCATGAAAAATGGACCAAAAATGTGATGCAAAAATATAAAATAGCCACACAATACAGCTGGGAACCTGTCAAAGAGGGGACACTTTTTTAATATTAGTACTGCTAACTTGAGCAGCTGACAAAATAAAATAATCTACATGCATTTCTGAAATAAAAGTAATCTATAACTGATTATTACAGTTATTTATTAATTGTAAACCTTCCATGTTTTCTTCCAAAATTGCCATTTTGCAGAGGGATTATTAGGAGAAGAACAACATTTTGAGCCAAAATCGGGGACAGTTGAGAGGTTTGGATATGCCTAATTCTATAAAGCAATTTATTTGTACGTACCTCTCAACCTGTTAATGCAGGAAATCTGGACAAGGCCAAATATATTGGGGGAACATACAAACACTACTAAAAATTGCTCTTGTATAAACTTAAAACAGTTGATATAATAACAGGTCTTGCTTTAGCATGCATTTTTCTGAAGGTTATAATGTAAAACTCAATGTCTGTCATTTAGTGACTTCATTCCTAAATGATTTGCCAGAAAACCACACATTTTATGAGGAACAAACCAAAAATAAGAAGCAAATATCTATTCATTCTGCAAAAATATGGACAGCTGAGAAGTATAGTTCAACCGGCGCTGTCTGAGTTTGCTGCCCTTCCCCTCTCAAAATCATGGTAGATTGGAGCCTCCCCCCTGCAACCATTCCAATGTCCCATTCCTTGGTTATTTTGACCCATTTACCACAAACACTGTAATGTGCATACTGCTTTACTTCTGTGATGATTTGGATTTCATTTGAAAGTTTTATTTTGCATTTTTACAGCACAAACCCCAATAGATATCTGCTAAACAAAGCAATGCAGTCTCACAATGAAAACAGACTTAGCATTAAAACTTCTCTGCCCTTGAAACTCACATGCATTGACACAGCATTGAAACCCACATTCAAAGAAAATACATTTTGCCAGTAGCAGATAAAGATTAACTTTGGGCTGTTTTCAAATCATAGGCCCCTTGAACACAAAACATACACATGCTCTGTGATACACCTTCCCGATTGTATTAAATTGTATTCCTTGTACAATACAGTACAGTTGTTACAGGGCATTTTAAATTTATTGTTTTGAACATTTTTCCAGTAAGCAATGAAACAAAATGCATGCATCAATGACAAAACTACCCAATTCAGAACATTTCCATCATAAAAGTCTACTCAACCTTCTACAGTCCACCAGTATCAGTAAATATGCACAATCTTTGAAGTAGTAAAAGTCATCTAAATAATTCCACATTAAAAAAATCTGTAACAATGAAGAGGTTGCTGCTAGCAAACAACTGTATATGTCATTGTTTATTAATCTACAAATAAAGTGCCTGTTGCCCTTAAGGAATAAATTGTCTATGTTGCATGCATTAAAAAAATGATAAGCTAGTAATATCGCAATAGTATGGCAAACTGATAACAGGTTCATAGTTACTACTCTAGGTATCTTTGCCAAAAAGGACTGCAGCATCCACCCCCTTTACAACACAGTACAGTATCACCAATACATCTATCTACTGTGGGAGTAGAACCCACAGCCTTCTGCATCAAAAGCAAGTACACTACCTGTTGTGCTATTAACAATGCAAGCAGACTCAGAATAAGCAGCACTAAAGTTTTGTTAACCTGCAGCTCTCAGCTCAAATCTACTCGACACTTTGCAGCACATGAAACCTGGAAAAAGACGAAATTTATTGGGGGGGCAAAAGCCCAAAAACCAGGGACACATTTTAAACATTGCTTGTATAATATTGGAAAGCTGCTAGAATAAAATGCTGTGTTACCACCATACATTTCACTGCCATGTCTTTAACCCAGGGGACCCAGTGCAAAACAGTCAGAGAAACATACCACTATGCCAAATCAGCTGTTTTGTGAAAGAGAGGAAGACAAACTTAAATGGCTACCATTTAGTGAATTCAGTTCTCACCATAGCTGTCAACCTCTTAGCACAAAACACCTGAACAAAGCCAATAATGGGGGAATACAGCCCCCAAACATATTTAGTGAATTCAGTTCTCACCATAGCTCTCAACCTCTTAGCAAAAAACATGTGGACAAAGCCAGTAATGGGGGGAATACAGCCCCCAAACATTCAGTGAATTCAGTTCTCTCCATAGATAGCTCTCAACCTTAGCACAAAATACCTGGATGAAGCCAATAATGGGGGAATACAGTCCCAAAAATAGGGACAAATTTCAAATATCCATGTTATAAACTTAGACAACTGCTAGAATAAACAGTTTTGTGTCACCATGTACTTTCTGAAGAATATGAAGTCTGAAATTCAAATGCCTGTTATTTTTAAACATTTAACCAGGAAACTAGTCTGACTTGGAACAAAAGACAATTTTCAGCAGACCAGGGAGAAACTCCAGACACATCTTTGTAAGATGGGAGGACATGCAGACTCCACACAGAAGGCACCCCAGCCAAGAATCAAACCAGAGAACCTGTAGCTGTCAGGCAGCAATGCTACCAGTGCACCACTGCACTACAGACTTTGCAAGGAAAAATGTAGATACAGAAACCACAGATTTTATGAGGAACAGAACAAATATGAGGCAAAAATCTGCAAATTTTTTTAGAAATGGTGGTGGATAGGGAATTCAGGTCCTTGCCACCTGCATCCAAGATATAGGGTTCAAGCCTGAGTATCTCTACCCACCACCATTTGTTCTCTCTAGCCAACAGTATATAGCAACTGGGGCATTTCACTCACACACACACACACACACACACACACACACACACACACACACACACACACACACACACACACACACACACACACACACACACACACACACACACACACACATATGAAGCCTTTGTCCAGCAGTATAATCCATATCATGAAGCCTTCACCTACGTGCTGTAAAAAATGTGTCCAGCAGTATAATCCACACGAATGAAGCCTGCGCAGCAGTGAAATCCCCGCGAGAGCTCACCCCTCCAACCTCATTGGTTCTGCCTGCAGTTGAAGCAGTCCAGAGCTCCTCTGTTCTGTGCAGTCTTCACCGCACAGATTCCTGGGTATCTCTTTGTCTGTATCCGGACTGCTGACAAAGGCAGTCTGAGTTCCCCAATGTGTCTGCGCATGCACAGAGGAGTTGGAACTCGTGATTTTTTTTTTCTTGTTTCACAGATTTTTCTTTTGTTTTTTCTAGGTGGGAGGGCTGCAGTCCTATAGCATGAGCCGCCCCTGGGTGAAGGTAGAGAAGATCAGGAAACAGAATGTCTGATAGGTGCAGTAGTATTACTGTGGTCACTGTACCAGACTGTGGTGATGAAGCAACAGCTAGTTTATAACAAGAAGCTCTAAAATTACCAGTCAGTATCCACATCTTCAGTTCTAATCGTAAGTGTTGGGTAGCAACTTGAATGGGTGAGATCACCAAAACAAGTGGCTAAAATTAGGTTGCTTCGCAGAATAGCTGGTCACACTCTGTAGAACACAGTAAGGATCTCAGATAATCCAGTAGAATCTATGAGCACTGTCACTGCTCATCCAGATAGATGTGACTGAAATTAAGTGCTTCCCACAGGAAGAGTAACAGTCACATCTCACTTACAGGACACCCCAGAGCAGGCATATGTCCTCCTGTAGGTGCTTCTCACAGGAGTGCCAGACACAGATCACTTATAGGATGCCCCTGGGTAGACATTATGTCGGGGGGACTGTCTCTCAACTTGCATAGGAATGCTTAGGGATTCCACATGATGAGCTAGAGACTGGTGCTGGGGCTAGGTAAGACTGGTCTACCCTGCTCAGCATGTTAACACCATGATCCAGACCGGGACTATTGACTTCAAAAACTGATGGACACTAGTATGGATGTCTATTAGCTATAGATATATAAGAATAGACAATGATGATATGGACAAGATGTCTCACTTGGTGCTCAAGCACAAAATATTTTTTGTAGTACTGAGTGGCATTAAAATAGCAGCACATCGCAATATTCTGTAATCAACAAGAGCATGCATTTTAGACTATCGTGGCCTTGATACAGTTATTAAAGGAATGTTAATGGTCTGTAATCTGAATAACACAGCTACTAAACAAATAAGAGTATCTTCATGATTAACATTGTCCTATGTCAGAGTGGAGATATGACAGCATACAGAACTACTGGAAGTGTTGGATAGGCCAGTGAATTTAGATCTAACTATAACAACAGACAGTGCTATTTTTAAAAATTGTAATAAAGCAATACAAACTATTATTATAATATATTAATGGCATGATTGATGTTGTCTATATGTAAGTCACAAGCATAGTACATAGTGTCAGGCAGCAGAACAACTGCTAAACAAATGCTACATTTATTTTATGTGGAATTGCCTTGTATGAAACAGCATCAGAGAAACATGGAATACCTGCCAACCTTGATGACGCAGTAGTTCTGTCACCTATGTCTATCATCAGTGGCAGTGGGTAAGTTGGAATAGTAGGTTGAATGCAATATGTAACAGTATTAATTAAGGAAAGCAACAAATGCAGCCACTATGGGTAAACTTCACCTTCTCCAAAACAAACTGAAGCAGCAAAAATATATATAAAAAATGGAGATGAGAAGACCATAGCATAAAAGCCAACGATTTATTGTAGAACCAATTTCAAATCGAACAGACAACACCAGTAAGCACTTTCACATCAAACAGATGCTTCATCAGACTTCATTCACATTGCACATCATTTACTATTTAAATACATTCTCTAATTAACATATCAGTGAAGTAGGCGAATAATTAATCAATTACCATTTCTTAAAAACAAACACTTTGTTAAAAGTATACAATATTAAGATAAAATTACTTAAATCTCTTGGCAGCCAGCAATGGTTTTATCGAAGCCCTTTCATTGAGTCCAGGTAATTTATTGGCTTGCAACTTAACTATCCAATATAATTCATTCTGTTCAGTAACTTCTTCTTCTTCTTCTTCTTCTTCTTCTTCTTTCGGCTTAAGCCACAGCCGGATCACCTGTCCGCACATTGAATGGCAAGGAAAACCCACAACCACAGGGAGGACATGCAGATCAAGACAGAAGGCACCCCCTCATTCTGTTCAGTAACAAGAATACTTAATATTGTATTTTGTAATTTAGGAACTCACATGCTTTTTGAAAGCATAAACATTTCAATAAAAATAATAGGCATGCATTGGAAATCTCAGAAATATATAATATCTTCAAAGCAGAAAAAAATCCACAGAATGAACTAATGTATAATTCAGTCTTACAACACTTAAGGGGGTAGCCATAATATGAGATGCACTGAAGCTGTTTAAGACTTTATGAAGGCATCTCTCTTCCAAACCCCATCTGTGGATCTCAGATGGTGTAGTGGTAAATTGCTCTGACTATGGTGTATAGGGTTCTAGGTTCAAGACTTGGCAGCGCTAATTATTTTATATGCTATGGAATAGACTTCCCATACACGTCAAGCAGAGTATCTCACTGGCCCTCTTCAAGAGAAATATTGATGAATGGATGGGAAATAGAAAATTCACCCTGGGGAAATCACTCCCGTGGCTCTACTCGACAGAGGCACTAGGAACTAAGGTTGGGTGGCATGATGCCAGGGTAATCCTATGGGCTAGGCTTGTAAAGGCTCCAGGGCCATTAACCTAGTACACACCTATGAACTAAAACTAGAACATGCTCAAAGAGAGAGAGAGAGAGATAGAACTACAAAATGTAAACATGAAGAGAACTAAAACAAAGACTGGGTGAAACACTGTTGGTTATTTGTCAAGGCATATGTGGCATAACAGCATACACACACACACACACACACACACACACACACACACACACACACACACACACACACACAATACTACCAAAATAACTACACAGTGAGTAAGCATTACTGTTCAAAGCACAGCAGGAACAGTTTTCTTCTGACATTATCTCAAATTTGCAATTGAACAGACTTTGGCAATACTTACAGTGGGAAGTGGATAACTCTTAAGTGATTTGTGTAACTGTAAGTTATGCAAGGTTCAGAGTCACTCAAACTCAAATACCTGAAAAGAAAATAAGTTATATTTATGTACATTATTAACAGAAAAGTAACTCACCATTCACTGTAAGTACATATTGCTCCAGAAACTGTTGGAAATCCATTGTGACTTAATATTTACCAGAGACATAGTGACAACAGCAATAGCAGTAAATATTTGTTTTATCGGATTTCATATATGAGTGGTGAGTCAAAGATACTCTTCTACTTTACAAGCACTAAACTACATATACAGTCAAGTTTTATTATATTGGATGCATGTGGATTAAGTACAGTTTTCTTGTTAGTTTTTATGATTTTTAAGCAGTGCTTTTCTTAATAAACAAAACCTAGATATGAAAAATCCAGAACATCTCACTACTAAATGCACTCTTCGGTGAATATTTTTGAGCAAGAGAAGTGCATGCTTACTACTGCTTACAATGTATTCTTACCAAAATAGATGGCTTTGCTTAATGATATTGATATAGAGTACAAGCCAATTGATGAACTGGAATGTTGTGTTTTACATTCCACTGTTTTAAATTGGTTTGCAAAGGTTACATCAAGCATATCTGTTTCAAAACCTGGTTAGCTTCTGTGGTTCTGCAGTACTACTTAAAAACATCAGGCCAGATTTCAAAAGACTTACTCTCAGTGTTTAACCACTTACATAGAGAGCAGGTCTTTTGGAATCTGGCTCCCAGTGTAAGCCTGTTTATACATTGGCCTTACAGTGTAGCAAGTCATGTACACTGAGGGCAAATCTTTTGGAATCAGGGCAGACTTACAATGACAGCAACTCTTTTGGAATCTGGCCTATTGTGTTTATAAATTAACACTGCACGTATACTGTGATGTTTATTTCCAGCTTGTAAGTGATAAAATGTAATTATCTGGTGTTATTTTGAGTGTGATGAGACTAAAACCAGGAAGCACCAGCATAATAAATGCAAAATAATGTGTTTAATTCTTATGAGCATTCCATGATGCATATGATGGAGTAATGGTCTGTTAGAGGGGTATAATTTAATGCAACAGTTATATATTTCTGAGAGGAAACATAAACTCTTTTTAACTTAAAACATTTCACTTTACAGTAAGCCCCATCCTGTTGTAGACAAGCATGCTGTGGTGTTTACAACAGGCTGTAAAACTGTATATAGTTGTAAATCATGGAACTGCTTACAACATAGCTTTGTGAGCAAATGGTGGGTGGGCATAACTCCTTTTTGTATTCTCAGATGGAATATATATTACAAAGTTATGCCAGCTACAGGTAAGCAATATTGAGACTTTGTCAGTTTATGTGTCAGGCCAAAGCATGGAGACCTTAGAAAACACGAGACACCAATTAGAGAATTGCTCTTCATTAAGTCTTTAATCAAAAGTGCACAACCTTTCACAGTCATGACTAAAAACCCTGGTAGCATTATCATCTATACTTCTTTATGCAGGGCAACCCCTATTCAGGGTGTTTTGCCCTGTAAAAAAACCCCAGAAAAGTCACAAATGTCCTGAGATTTCAAGATAAAAACATTTCCTGAGTTTCCTGTAATAACTGTATAAAACAATTATTTTTGTATCTGAAACATCTTGATAAGAAGCCGAGAACAACTTAAATTCTACAAGAGTAATCCTTTATTTTGTCAGAAAATATGAACTGCATTCCTTTGCAGTGGCTGCAGGAACAGCTTGTCCTGCAAAATGTTTAAGTTTCTGTAAATACCCACCCACTTTGGACACTTGAAAAGATGTCAACCCTAAACCCCAGTCTATTTGTACTCTTTAGAGCACACTGCATCACTTAGCATGTACGGGATAGCAGATAATATGTAATAAATACAGTGTGTTAGCAAAATTATGCAAACAACTGACTGCCTTTGGCCTATAGACACCTCACTATAAAGAAGTACAAATTAATGCAAAGAAACACATAATTGTAAATTTAGATTTTACTTTTAAAAAATTCTTGCAATTCCCCCTTTCTAAAGACAAGAATATTCTCAATTTCTCCACTGTGGATGTTACATACCAGTCCTTCCATGAACAAAGAAGATGCTGTGTGTGACAGAATCTCTTGTTACACCTTAACATTGCCCAATCTGTCATTATTGCTTATGTTAATGTTGGAAAAAAAATTTAAATATCGTCTGTACAGCAGTGTATCATAGTGACCTTCCTGTCTAATCATTACCTGTTCCCACGTGTTTACAAGGAGAGATAAAAAAAAACAAAAAAACAGTAGCAGATCAAATACAGTAACTCAATTTATCAGAGGAACCATAGTCCATCAATGCTCAGCAAACAAGCTAGCTTTCCCTACAGCAGGAATAGGGTAAAATAAAAGGTATGTATTCATCATAATGATAGATCTAATTTGTCTGTTTTTGTCCTTCCTCAATGAATGGGTTTTGGTTCAGACTTCGTCCGCTTTACTAGACTTTAGGATCCATAGGTTAGGCTCCTCCCATTACCCATAATCCCCTCTTGTTCCCATCATTACCTCAGACTGAGTTTGCCAACAGTTCCTTGGAAAGCAATAGAACAGAATATATGTATATCAATACTGGTGAAGTAAAGAGATCCAAAGAGGAAATAAGGTTCTGCCTCGAGTTAACCAGTGCTCCACTTCAAAATAAGTCACAAAAATAGCAAAACAAGCAGACTGGAACAGGGCCTCACTGTGTGGGTTAAAAATTACTTAATCCAAACTTAAAACACCATATAAAAAGACAGGAAAAAATACATATAAAACAAGGTAAGCACTTTTACATCTACAAACAGATGCTTCATTAGACCATTAAGTAACTGTTACACAGAACTGTTTTAAACTTGCAGTTAAGTTGTATAACCTATCAGGAACTACCTATGCAAACTCCTGGAACCCAAATGAGGCTTTAAAGAGACACACTCATTAAGACCACGGCCTTTGCCAGACTGCAATATAATAATCCAACACACTTCTACCTGCTGTCTTTTTCCTGACATCCCCCAAAGTCTATTAAAACTCATTAAATGTATAACCTGAAAAGCAAAGACATGAACTGTATCAGTACTACTAATATGCTTAGCAAGTGCATTTGTAGTCACACACCATACAGATTTCACTGACATGTTCATGTATTCTTTCTCTAAGAGAGCGGTTGGTCTTCCCAACATAAAATGCTGGACATTTCCTGCATCTAGCAAGATATACCAAATCCCTACTTGAACAGTCAGGGTATAAACTAAAACTAAACAACCTGCCAGAGTCTGGATGTAGAAAAGTATTCCCATTTTCAACATAAGCGCAAACTGTACAATTCCTACAGCTAAAAGTGCCTATCCTTTGTGAGGTCACCTTATTGGCTGATGTCTGATCATAACATAATATATGTTTCAGATTCTTTTTATTCTTAAAAGTAAAAGACAGAACCGTCCCAACAATTTATCTTATCTTGTCATCCACTGTCAAGATATTCTAATTCTTCTTCACAATGTTACAAATCTGAGGGACATCTGATGTAAAAGTAACACATAATCTAGAACTACTATTCTGTGTGTGCCTAACCACCCTAGATGCAACTATATTATGTTGCATACAATGCTTTGTAAAATAGGGATGCCCTTTGTTTCCCCTAGCCACTCCTTCTGCTGTTAACTTACCAGTCATATCACATTCCTTATACCCTCTATCAATTAGTCCATCTCTAAAAGAACTCATAGTTTGAGAAAATAGTTGTCCATCACTTATCATCCTGGAAGATTGCATGGCCTGTCCTTTAACCACATTCTTAAATGTGTAGCCCAGGTGCATGCTGGTCCTTTGCAGTAGCGTATTTTTTCTACATACCTTTCTATGAAGGTCACTAACAACCACACCACTGGATTATTTCCATTCCACTATAAGTTTTCTTAAATTCACTATGGAGTTTTCCATACTGAATTTATTTTTCCTTTTTAGATATTAAATTGGTTAAAAGGATAGATGGTGTGGTTGTTAGAGTTGTTCTTGTTCACCATCTTTCCATACTATAAAAATATCATCCACAAAATGCCTGTAAAAACCAATGAGAGGTACAAACCTATTCCCATTCAAATCTTTAACATTCTCCCAGTGTATAAGAACTAAATTTGCATAACTATTAGCACATGCAGTACCATGGTAAACAAGAATTAAAAACTTTTATAGACTTCTTGCACAGTAAAACTGATTTTCTTAAAATTTAGCTATACCTTCTCTAGAGAATGTATATATTTTTTTGGATGTTTCTGTCAGTACGAATGATTCGCAAGATATAGTAGCTCACGTCCACAAGAAGCCATGTAAGAAGAATACCTTGTCATTAAAAAACGGTATGCATCCAGGTCACATGACTTGGAATATTTTGAAAGGACAGTTTCTAAGAAATATGAGACTGCATAATAAAGAAGAGGATTTGGCTACAGTCTTTATACAGCTGAAGAAGGATTTTACTGATACAGGTAGTCAGCATGACATCGATAGATGTGCCGTAGAAACATTAGCTGTGAGGGATACCTTAGGGTAAACGCTACTTCTGTAATAAATTAGAATAGGGACATAGCCATTTCTCTACTTCTCAGAATTTTAGTAAGAAGAGACCTGTTCTTACTTATTTTAATGATGTAAACATTGTTTGTGATGTTTTGAAGAAAAAATGGCCTATTTTATTAGCCAATTCAAAGATTAGACGTGTGGCTGATCCACACCCCAGATTTTATTTTAAGAATAATTTGTCCTTGAAAAGGCAATTATGTTACAAAATAATGTTGGGCTTAATTCTCTTGGTTCTGATAGGAAGATACTTGTAGATGCCACTAATGTAAACCCTGTAATTATATTTTTACCTGGACTTTGTTTGAATATCTGGCCTAAGGCATTATAATTTAGATTTTTATGCAGACTGCAGAAGCAGA
Organism: Protopterus annectens; assembly: GCF_019279795.1. Lineage (NCBI taxonomy): Eukaryota > Metazoa > Chordata > Ceratodontiformes > Protopteridae > Protopterus > Protopterus annectens. Next base: position 521,332,444 of record NC_056737.1, read on the forward strand.
GACCTGGTGTATTATGCTACTTGTTGCACATGAAGTGCCCTTTATATATATAGGCAAAACCAATCGGTTGTTCAAAGAAAGAATTTTGGAACATGTTAATGATATTGCTAAGTGTAAAAACACTAGTGCCTTAGATAAGCATGTTATGCAAAATGGAACAGGGCACTCATTTAAACTTTTTGTTTTGGAATTATTGAAGGATAATATAAAAGAGCATGATAAGAAGAACAGGACTGACAGTTGTGAAAAAAAAGTGTATATTATTGTTGAAAAACTCGTGTGGAACCAGGATTGAATAAAGAAGGTCTCGCTGAAACTGATACTCAGAATGAGACCCTTGTGACTCCCCTTTTTTGTATATTTTTCAATATTTCACTGTTTTGAGTTCACATGAGGTTAATGCTGCTATTGTTTCATCCATCATCATGTTAGCTATTGCTGTTTTTGTTCTTTAAAGTTTTTTAAAGTTTTGAGTATTTGATATTACAGGGGCAGTTCCATGTTTGAGTAGATAGATATAGGTATTTATATGTTTAAAAATTTCTACATTGGTTTGATTCTTATGTGGGTGTCCCTTTTATATTTTTGTTTTAGTATAGTTTAGTGACTATAATTTTTGTTTTTTGTTTGTTGTTTTATTTTATGGTTTCATGGTGTTTTATTTCATTCAACTGCTGTATGTTTTGTGAGGAGAGTTTTTGAATTGATTAATTGCCTGTACTACATTTTACATTGTAGCAGTGTAAGGAGGCTCAGCATATTTTAGTTTTTAGATTTGTGACTATATTTAGTATTGTATAAGAATTGTCTCTGATTGACTTGTTTGTTTTTACTAGAGTAGATTCTTTCTAGGCTTTCTATAAATCTATTATTATTATTTTTATGTTTTTAGTATAGGATGACTGTTTTAGACTTAATCATTCTCTGTTTAAATGGAAGGAGGCTCACCTGCTTTATTGATTTTCACTGGTTAGTGATGGTCATGTGATCCTTGCCAAACCCAATGTTTATGTTTTCATAAATAAGGAGGAGGTAGTTGTGTTTTATTTATTTATTGTTAACTATTTGTATTAATTTTAAAACAGAAGTATTAATTCTCACATTAACATATAACATTAAAATAGTAGCACATTAACAAAAAAAACTGTAACAGAGCAACTATTTACAGGGATGTCTACTATGTAACTAAAAGTCCAATTATTTTTAAAACCATTATTGAAGAGATAAGAAAAGAAAGTGCTTCCATGTTATTAATATATTTACATTGGTTTATTCAGCAAGTCATTAAGTTTTATCCATATGTTGCAAGATGTGGTAACTCTAGCTGTCCTCATCTTGATTGTCATAAGTTCATACTGACAGACATTGGTTGCCATAGTTACAAATTCTTGTATTGTAAGAGTTTGCTCATTTTTCCAGTTCTTAGTGATTGTTTTCCTTGCTATTGATAAAAGACTCCATAGTAGTGAACAGTTTATTATCTTTACATAGTCAGGAATTGGAGTATTGAACAGAATTAATGATTTGGTTAATACAAATGTATCACTAAATAAAGACTGTAGAAAGACATTAACTTTATTCCAAAATGGTTTGATAACTGTGAAGTCGAAAAACATATGTTGGCAGTCAGCCTTGTCACGTTTTACATCTCTAACACAACATTTTCTTCTTGTACATTCATTCAATTCCGTGAGGTGTTATAAATATTTTATGCATAAATCTCCATGTAAATAACCTCCAGTTTAGAGAACAGGTTGTCTGTTTAGGAGATATCAGTATTTTTTATCTTCCTTACTAGGTTCATAATTAATTATAGTCCTGAAGTAGTCCCAATAGTTTCCATTAATATTTCCTCTATATTATTGTTGGTTTTATATATTTTAGACAGAAGACCTTTCACAGTTATTTCTTGATTTACTAACGCTATCATTAAGTTTATGAATTTTGGGATATTATTTTGTAGTGGTAATTGCATTAAATTTATCTTGTTTTCTATTGCATATCTACAGTTTTGTATGTCTAACCACATATCTTTGCCCAAATTGAATTTAGTTATTATATATTTTGCACTTTGTATTTTGTTTCCATCCATCAGTTGGTGCCAGTAGATCAAATTGTTTTCTTTAAATTTAAATATTGTCTTAAGGTTAAAAGTACATAGATTGTTTTGTGTATATGCTATTGGGAACACCAAGAAGAACCATGGTTTAAACTGTGGATTTTTGTAAATATAATGTCTAAATATCTTTAACATTAAAATGATATATGTAGAGTTACATTTAATATATCTATTTTCCAAAATGTATTGTTTTAATACCGACAGAAAATTATTTATCTCATTTTGTTGTGTAATTTATCTGAATTAGATCAGTACACATACTCTCATGAATGTCTTTCCATTTTGCTCAATAATTTTATTCAACCATAAAATAATTATTTTTATGATTGATGATATGGGTTCCTATCAACATTTCGAATGTTGAAAACCCCAAATTTAATTTAATTGAACTGAAATGTTCGAAATCTCTGAAGAGCGAACAGATGGAACATTGATTTCTTTCCCAGGGAAAGAAATCGGCGGGCTGCCATCGGGGTTTGCTATTTCCTCCACTGTGGTCTGGTCTCGGAGTTGGCATATTTAAGTAGGGGGTGTGGGGGGCAAAGCCCCCCAGTTCTGTCAGTGTTTAAATTATTGACATTTTTTTTGCACGGAACACTGATTTCTTTCCCTGAGAAAGAAATCGATGTTCTGTCAGTTCGCTTTTTTGAGATTTCGAACATTTCAGTTTGATTAAATTGCATTCGGCATTTTCAGCATTCGATATGCTGATATAGACCCATATACATAGTATGATTCTATGTCTGACATACCAATTCCACCTGGTGACCAATCCCTTATATAGTGATTTAATCCTAGTTTTGGCTTATTAGGATACCAGAAAAAATGTAAGTATTAAAGAATTCAATTCTCTAATATTTTTTCTAGACAGGGGTAATGATAGGGATTGTATTAAGTATAGCATTTTTGGAAGTATAACCATTTTTATTATAGTGAGTCTTTCATCCATAGTAAAAGTAAACTTGTTCTATTTATTAATAAGAGTATTAATGTTGGCCAGGTTATTTCTATAAATTTCCTCTATTTTGTTTTTAACATTTCCTTTTAAAAGTATTCTATGATATATAATTTTATCGTCCTCTACATATTTAGAAAATATGTCTTCCATATCATTAACATTTTCATTTATAAGTACATTTTTGTTTTATTTTCTTTAAAATTAAGTCCAGATTTTTTCTGAAATGTTGTAAATGCATTAAACACTGCTTTAAGAGAGTTTCTATTATCCTTTAGGGGCAAGAGAATATAATCTGCAAACAGCAATATTTGCAAAAGGCTCCCCTTAGTCATTGGAATTTATTCTGATACATATAAACCAATGTTTAAGTAGGCCAAAGAATTGTCATAAAGTAAGTTGATAAGCTGTGAAAAACATGTTGAAAAGTTGACTTCCTCTAACACCAGTAATAAGTAATTCCAGTTTACAGTGTCAAAAGGTCTACTTATAGCCAAGCTTTGTAAGGTCAGTTCTTGTTTTTTGTTATCTGCATAATCTATTATGGATAAAACTCTTTTGATGTTATCATATGTATTTCTATTTATTATAAAAATCAACTGCCAATCATTAGCGGACTGGAGTTCCGCTGTGGCGACCCCTAACCGGGAAAAGCCGAAAGACACAAAAAATAAATCCTCTTTGATCATCATTAATCAGAGATGGCAGAAAATGTAATCTAGCAGCATGTATGGCCATAAATATTTTATAACTGATATTTAAAAGTGAGATTGGTGTGTAGGAGGAGCATTCTGCTGGGTTTTTATTGTCTTTAAAATTGGGGAAATAAAAGTATACTTCCAGGATGGTGGAACGTTAGTTAGATCTTTGACTAATGTAAAGACTTTATGTAAGATGTGTATAGCTTCCTTTGGCATTATTTTATATAATTCCGATATTATGCCATCATTACCAGGTGCTTTGTTTGGCTTTAACTGTTTAATTTGACATTTAATTTCAGCCAATTGTATGGGTTTGTCCATAAATGTCCTTTGATCTTCTGTAAGTCTATCTGTAATATGTTTCTTAATAAATGTTTTGACCTCATCTTGATTAATCTTGTTAAAATAAGTTCTAAATATCTTTAGGAATTCATCAAGATCTGTAACCTTTTGTTTTACTTTCTGGTGAATAAATTTCCTTAATATGGTTAGATTTACTAATTAATTTGGACTTAGAAGCTAAGTTATGCATTGATTTAGGATTTGTAGAGTAATTAATTAATTTAATCTTTTCTATATTTATCATAGTTTTAGGATTTAAAATCTCTAAATAGTTTTTTTTTAATTTGTCTATTTCTTTCATTAATCTGTCTTGACCTTTTTGACTGCCCTGTTGTAAATTATTAGTTTTTTTCCTGTATTTATATCAAGTCTTTATCCCATTGTTTTTTTTTTTTTGTCTTAAGGGTATACCAGTTTTTTATTCTTCCATTCAAATATGCTTTGAGGGCATCCCATACATATATTTCAGATACATCTTCCATATAATTAATTTCTAAAAATGTTTGAATCTATTTATTATAGAAATCTTTAAAATATTTTAAGTTTGTTATGCATGCTGATATCCTTTTCATAGAAATAATTTTACTGATATTTAGTTCTAATTTAAAAGTTATAGTGTTGTGATCCGAGAGTGGGCATGAAATTGTCTTTGCTTTAATCAGCTTAGATAGTAAGTTATTTGAAACATATGCTCTATCTATTCTTGAGTGGGATCCTTGTCTATGAGAAAAATGAGTGTAAAACAAAGAACACGGATCTGCAAATATATTAATATCTTTAATTTGAATTTGATCTATAAAGTTGTTTCAATTATTTTGCTGATGCTGGAATTCTTCTTTTTTATTAGTGCTAGTATCTTCATTACTCATTATGCGATTAAAATCTCCTGTCATAATGATGTTTCCTTTTGAGTATTGTATTATCTTTTCTAACTGTGACTTGACCATTTTTTACACCAATGCCTGGAATCCAGTAGACATTTATAAAAATATATATAGCACCATTAAATTTAATAACTACTAAGCTGAACATGACTTTGCCATCTTTATACTTACTTATTATATTAGGGAAAGGTAAAGTGTTTCTCTCTAGAATGGCCACCCCCCCCTTCTTTTTTTGTTTTGTTTATATTAAGAAGTACTCAGAACTACAAATTGTTTTTGTATTAAGTTTATTTATGTCTTCCTGTAATAAACGTGTTTCCTGCAGGAAAGCAATCAGTGAAGTGTGCAAATTTAGGAATTTGCTGAGATTACTTCTTTTGCAACCATTATTTAAACCATTTATACTGATAGGAATGGATTTAGTTTCATCATGTTATATGTATCAGTAAACAAAAAAACTTTTTCCATCTTTTAGATATATTAATTTTTTCCCCACTTTTGTATTTGATATACTGATCAATAAACACTAGAATTCTAATGATGCTATTAAATTAAAATGTATTAACATTTTTGATATTTGTAGATACCATAAAAACAGAATATAACAATGAAATGTAAACAATATTTTTTTTTCAAAATTACTTCCCTCCATGGAGTCTAATACTTCTACTTTGAAAAGAAAAGCTATCCAAACTAACCCTCTCATTCACTCAGATAAAGAAAAAAAATATCCAGAAAAAAGCTCATCTGTCTGCTATTTAGCAAAATTGTGAATAAGTAAAACTCCAAATATTACAAAGTGACAACAATAGAATAAAATGAGAAAAGGATCTATTATTTCTAACTTATATAATTTATAATTTATTAACATCAAAAAGTGTCTTTGACTATATTTCTATCCTAAATGATTCTATAAAAATTTAGTATAAAGTTTAATTATGTACATCTACAGTAAATACTTTGATTAGAAATGAGAAGTGCTATACCAACATGTGAATAACAGGTTATTTAACTTATATGTATCACTTTGACATTTGTATTATGTAGTTTATTTGTTTTCTATTGAGCTTTCTAATAAGGTTCAACAATATTCATTCAATTTCTAATAACTTTTTTATATTTACAAGTACATGTATCTCAAAATTACTGCAGAGAATGAAGAAGGGTATCTCATGAAATAACATCCCCTCCTTCTCTTTTGTTAGCCTCATTCCTTAGAAAAAAGGGTAGAGGTACAGATTTTATTGACTTGAGTTATAAATGAGTGTTATATCTCCATATTCAATAAACTTCTGTTTAATAATAGATTGTCTTATTGCATAGTATTGTTGACAATCTACAACTATATTTGAGAACTATCCTTCACATTTCAATATCACAATTCTTTTCATTCACTATTAAAGTTTCCAAGCTTACAATGTTTTTGTAGTTGTTTGTATAACCAATTCATAATCTGCAGTAGCATGAAACATTAGGCTGGCATTCTGAGATAATCCACATATCAAATTGCTTTTATAAGTATTTTTGACATTTTAAATAAACCCATCTCTTACACTTCTAACTGAAAGGTATCTCCTGTCATCAGTTTTTCTAACCAGTAGTCACTAAAAATGTTGTTGTAATGGGAGAACCATTTGACTTAAGACTAGTATGAACATGCCAATATTTGACAATCATAAATTGGTAAATTCATGGGGAGTGGCATGAGAGGAAATAATAATGCTCTTTCTTCCAGTGGTTAGTGCTCTTAACAATTTTTTTGTTTGTTTGTTAAAGAAGAAAATCACTAAAGTACTATTCAATGATATTCACTTGAAAAAATTGTGAAAGTCACAGAGTTAATGCTCAAACTACATCTGTTTGGTTACAAATTTGAAACACATAAACATATAAAACAAGTATGTAATCACCAAAAATCAGTCTAGACGTTTATGTGCAAGGATTGAAGGTATTATTCAAGTTATCAACTTGTAATCTTAATTAATTCATATTTCATATTAGTGACAGCGTAGAATAAAATATAAAGATCTAATACCCAAGGGTCATGTCAATATTAATATGACATGTAAATTAGCTATTCCAGAAAATCTAATACTTTACTAATAATACATGACTTATACTGTGATAGCACATTCTGAAGACAGTGACCCTTAGATTGTTGAAAATATGTTTTTATCATAAGTACATTAGTATATATTGAGAGCCTAGTTTGTAATAACAGAATTAGGGATTACAGTATACTATTTGAGAACTGTAGTACTGTGAGTCAAAGATAAGTTCACTGTGAGCGATTTAATCAAGTTTTACTTCCTAAACATTCCATTACAGTAAAGATGCCATAATAGGCTTATTTTGTAGGATCCAGACAACTAGCAATGCACCCAAGAATGCTCTCACACACCCATGAACACATCAAGAAGGAGAAAGTTTAGAAGATATGTGATCCACTTGACTTACATATGAATATTGTCATTCAAACTGCACAGGTTTAATGTAAACTTTCACCAAACATAGCATGAAATGACCAGCCAGCATTTAACAATACATATAAAGCTTTCTATGGATGTGTATTGCATGCCCTAATTTACCAGTTTAATTACCTTGAGCATCATATATATAAAATTTACATGGGTATGTTGTTGACCTTGCTGGCCAAACTTTTAAAGAAATGTTCTCAACGTTTGGAAAAGCTTATTCAAATTGTATGGCTATGTTTTCAACCAGTTATTTTCCCTTCTTATGCAATAAGCACCAAAAAGTAAAAAGTGAGTGGTGTTTTTCTCATATAAAAAAAAAAAAAAACATCAAGGTCACAACAAGATGTAGAGGTCATTATACTTCTCTATTCACGTATCATTTAATAGTTCAAAAGCTAAAGGAGTATTTATGTAATGTCTGTATATATATTTTACTAATGCATCATCTGATTGGAATTGGAAAAGGTTCAGAAATCATTTGCTTCTTGGCTTTGTACTAGAGAAGTACCCCACACCTAGTTCTGCACAGAAAGTGGGCATGCCCATAATGATTGACAGGGCAACTGATGGGGAAATGGCTCGGCTGATGACTGACATGTATGCTGATTTTTGTATGACTTCATGCATACATTTGTTGCACCTCTTGCATATTGTTATGTTGAACAGCACACAAGGAGGGAATCTTTTTCATCTTACATTTCATTGCACAGTACATCAGACAGAAGTCTATAATGGTATGTAGAATAAAAACATTCACTATTTGTTTTGTAAAGTGGTTCTTATGCAGTAAAATTATACAATAAGTTTTTTCTCCCTTAGCTTTTTTAAACATTAATTATGTTAGTTGAAAAGAACTACAAAGTAAGATATAAGCCTGGAGCACTAACTTCCTAAAAACAGTGTTCCATCCTTGGGTTCTAAAAAGAAAAGAATAATTTGCTCTCAAGTCCTTGCTACTTCTATGTCACTGATAAGAGTTTTTATGGAAGTTACACACTGGAACGGACATGCGCCTGTTGTGATCATATCTAAAAAAATGTCATTTAGTGGAACACAAAAGTGCTTATAAGATTATTCAATCTCATATTTTCTTTTTTTCCTGTAGCATACTTTTCAATATTCTAATTCTTGTAAAACCACAATAGCAAGTCTGTCCACAGCCTGCCTCCATGGTGAAAAAATAATAAAATACAAAACGTTACAGAAATGTACAGCAGCATGGAAATAATGCCTTCCTGTCAGGGTGTACTCAGCAATGCAAACTGTTAGAATAAAGCACGAACCATTCAAGTAGTAAATGTATTAATTTTTCTTTGCTTTATGGTCTATTAAGGCATGTGACCCACCAACCAAAACTGAAAATCCCATGACCCAATAAACCACACCTCAAGTAAATCCTGCAGCATGCAAAACAGTCTAAAAAGTTACAGAAATGTACAGCAACATGAAAATAATAGAACAAAGCATGAACCATTCAAGTAGTAAATGTATTCATTTTTCTTTGCCTTATGGTCCATCAAACAATGCGACCCCCGCTTCCAACTAACACCAAAAATCCCATGCCCCAATAAACCATACTCCAAAGAAATCCTTCAGCACGCAAAACAGTCTAAAAAGTTACAGAAATGTACAGCAACATTGAAATAATAAAATAAAGCATGAACTGTTCAAGTAGTAAGTGTATTTATTTATTGACATTTAATTACCAGGAAAGTCCGGCTGGGTAGAAGCCCATTTTCAGCAGAGACCTTGGGAGAAAAGCTCCAAATGAAGCATACCTCACAACTGTCCAGATGTTTGCAGAATGCACACATTTCTGCCTCATATCTTTTCTTAACGCTATTTTTCATAACACATTATGTTTGGCCAGTGATCCATGTGCAAGTGCAATTACAGACTGTTCTATATACCTCAGGAACCCCCCCCCCTCAAAAAATACAGTCCACCAAGACATGGGACCCACCAATGCCAACCAAGCATGAAAGTCACATGGCCCAACAAACAACAAAGCAAATAAATCCTGTAGCATGTAAAACAGTGTGCAATTGGAAGGTGTCCTGCTAGTGATGTGCAATGATACCTATAACCTTTTTAAGAATAAATGTACCCTTACTTGTAACATACATGTGCTACATTAAAAAGGAAGCCTAAAAAATATAAAATCCCAAGGTAGGAGAAGCAGTTTATAAAAACAATTCCCAAGACAGTGCGCTCATTGCACCGCACAAAACAGCGATGAGTTTTCCTGCCCACACACGCATGAATATTTAGTCGTTTAAACACACTGTCAGGAAATCTTGGGGGAAGCCATACCTTGTGCAGGTCTTGCTAATCTGCATCCAGTGAGGCACTTCTCCAATAGAAAGCCTGTTTTTCTGGGGAATACTTATTGAACTTAAGATCCTTCTTAATTAAAAATAAGCCCTAATATATATGTTGCCCTTTTTCAATTTTTGCAAATGTCCTATGTTTCTAATATAATAACGGGAATGAGCCCTATTCCCAAGTCAAAGCACAATTAAAGTCCATGAAATTAGTATTGTTTCAAGCTTTGATGTTAGCCTGAAGTGCTCTTCATAGCACCTGCAATGTCTCTAGTGATGACTCCTGCAATTCCTATGGAGTTAGATGTATTGGTTACATTTCTATATTTTGTTTAGGTTAAGCTTATTTGTATTATGTTTAAACTATACTTGTATGTGGGCAGTGTCTCCTTTAAATTATGCGAGATTGCGACCTTTACCCTTGTCATTTGTGACTCTAAGCATCACTGTCGCACACTTCCTTCTCGCATATACTTTTTATTTAACTAGTAAACGATGTACTCATTTCCTTGCTATCTTAGCGGGAATTCAGGATTCTTTCTGAAGCAGCAAAGCTTCACCTGGTAAGTGCTTGAAGAGTTGTTTTTTTTTTTTTTTTTTTCCACCACATAACTAACTATATGTGATTAATGGAGATTATTTGCCTTGTGATGCACGGTACAACTGCTAGACTTTGCGGCTTCAGTGCGTATACCATAGCCACTTCTATTAACCAAGCCTCTCATTTAAATCTATATTGTTCTTCACACCACCATGCTCTCCCCTTTCAAACAAGTAAAAGCAAGGGAGAAAACAAAAATAAACAAACAGACCACATCCAGCAAGTGCGATCCAACATAAGTCGCACAAAACACCACCAATCTCAACCCAGCTTGTCAAAGGACCGACAAGAGGGAAAAGAGGAAGAGAAAACTCACGCACAAAGCACCATTTACCATCCGGACACCTGGCTACAATATAGCACATTTTTAACTTATCTATGTAATCAACCACCAGAGGGAACAGCCATATACACATCCCCCCCCCCTACCATCCGCCACAACCATCCAACGAAGCAATCAACCTCCAGAGAGAACAAGGGACAAACACACCCTCACCCCTGTAATCACTCTTCTCCATTTCTATACTTTGAGTTCTAATACTTTACATTTGCAATGTTTCTAGTAATATAATACCAAAAGGACACCACAAATGCCATAACCCAGCATGAGTTGCCTTCATTCTATGTGTTCCCCAACCATTTATTAACTGCTATAGTGAGTGTGTGTGTGTGTGTGTGTGTGTGTGTGTGTGTGTGTGTATATATATATATGTATAAAAGGGGGGAATATATTTTGAGGTTCAGCAGTATATTGATGAGTGTGATAAATCTCATGTATTATACAGTTGTTTACAGATCTAACTATATGTTTACTACTATTGATTAAGGGAAACCTGCATGAATTCCAATAAGTCTTGAGTGTATAATATGGGAATCATTTCCCAAACACAATTTGATTTTGTTTTGTATAAAGATATTAGAAGTTAATTATATTTTCTGTTGAATATTTATGTAAATATATGCTAGTGAATCTATTCAAATACCTAAGCATGTGAGCACACTGTAGTTATAGTTTTAAAGCTAGATGCCTGAGTAGATATTAGAATAAATAGTTTAACAATGTTTACCTTGTTTTAGGATGCATCCAGGTCTCTCTTTTAAGCTATATATTTGTCAGTATAAATCAGTGTTGGATAAAAAAAGACTTGTTTGCTATAGAAAGTAACAAGCTGTTATTTAGGGAAGTAATTTTTCTTTTAGTGTCTTCTTACTTCCACTTATTTTCTAGCTGTTCCCTTCTGCCTGTCTTTTCAATGTGTTGTTATTCCATTCCATGTCTTCTACTCGGTCAATTATGTTTTTTGCCCTTACAAAAGTTATGGTATTATCTAAGTCATCGAAGATTTTAATGTCATCCAAAAGGAATACCTTCACTCTGGCTGGAAATAGAAGATAAACTTTGATTTGTTTCTTCTTTTGTTCTTTAATCAAGGGAAGAACATTTTTACTTTTAGCCATCACCATAGACAAATAATCATTATCAAATCTTATTGTTTTGTTCGCTATTTTGATGGGAAATTTTGACCATGCTGTTTTTAGAATTAGTTATTTCTCTTATGAAGAAAAAAAATTTACAATAGTTGATCTTGGTGTAGAATTGTTTTTAGTTGCAGATAAAGTAGTCAGGGATCTATGGGCTCTTTCGATTCCATAGGATATTGCTTCTGGCGAATCAAGAGCTTTAGGCAAACAAGAAGCAAGAAAGGTTGTCGTGCTTCCATTTTTTATCTTCTCTGGTAAGCCAAAAATGCAGATGTTGTTCCTCCTGGACCTGTTTTCCAAATTGTCTATTTTTTCCAGAAATAAAGTGTTTTGTCTCAGAAGGAAATCTGTATTGGGTTCTTCCTCTGCTAATCTCCCTTCTATATCATTTAATGAAACTTCCATCCCTGATATTTGTGTTTTCTGTTGATTAAGTGATTTCTATATTTGTCTGGAACATTTTTCCATAAAATTATCTCTTTTGTTATCTATTTTGTCTATTTTCAGTGAGAGCTCTTGAATGTTAGATAGAACAGCGTAAAAGTCCTTTCTCATAGCAGATTCGTATGAGTTCATTTTGTGTGACTCATTCTGTTTCCTAGTGAATAATCTTCTGAAGAAGTTTTTGACAGAAAAGTAGTTTTGAAAAAAAAAAAAAAAAAAATATATATATATATATATATATATATATATATATATATATTTGCTATCTTCCAGAATAGTTCAAAATATTAGTTTCTAATTAAAACCTTCAAGTACAATAACATAGAAATAAAATTTTCTGTCAGAAAATAAATAAAATATCACAGCTTGTTTTATTTATTTTTTTAATTAAAATGGATTTGTTGATTTGCTTGACATTGCTATGAGATATTTCTCAGTGCTGCTGACTGAATTATCTTGAGGGAATGGTATGTGTTCTTATAATTATAGCCATGGTTGCAGGAGCTTTTATATTTTTGTTTTGACATAACAAATTGTGGGAGATGTTAGATGTTATGAATGAATGATCATCCTGTGTAAATCGCATTCTAAGCTGCCTTAGAGTTTTTTTACAATGTTTAGGTTATATATAAAAAGTTTTTATTATTGTTGTGTTTTAACATGTTTTTATTGAAGTATTAATTGAGTCTTGGCATGTGACTTTTTAACCAACAAGGGACTGGCTAAAATATGTTTTTAAACTGAGCTGTTTGTATATATGTTAGAATGGTCTGAAGTAGCCGAGGGGCTCTGTGAAAGTGCTAACCAGCTTTTATATGTTCAATAAAAGTGATGAGTTTATACCAAGAGTTGTGTTCAGAGCTGTGTTTGGAAGGGGTTTGTTTTCTTGATACGTTTGCTACTTTTTCCTACTGCGACCTTAACTGAGTGGTCTACTCTCTTTCTTTTTTGTGGACATCAGGAATAAGACAGAGCAGGTAGAAGTGCATTGGATTATTACCTTGCAGTCTGACAAAGGTCATGGTCTTAATAAATGTGTCTCTTTAAAGCCTCATTTAGGTTCCAGGAGTTTGCATAGGTAGTTCTTGATAGGTTATACAGCTTAACTGCATGTTTAAATCGGTTCTGTGTAGCAGTTGCTTAATGATCTGATGAAGCATCTGTTTGCAGATGTGAAAGCACTTACCTGGTATTATATGCATTTTTCTCTCTTTGTATATGGTGTTTTAAGTTTGAAGTAAAGAAATAATTATTGTATAGAAAAATTCTGCTCTGGAGCATTAAGATTAAGAAATCCTGCCCAAAAGACAGGCTATAGAGTCATATCAGAAGTCCAAAATATGGAAAAACTTCCATAGAAGGAGATGGAGGGAGGTGAGTTGAGGAAGGAGAGAAACAGACAACACAGATCTATCAATATTGTGAATATATAACTTTCATATCTGATGTCTTTTACATTCATTCCTCAACACATGCAACACAGTCAATAGCTACTTATATTATCTGGGTGGAATCATGGAAGGATGTTCCAGTGGATGGCAGAGCCAAATAGTTGGTCTGATTTTCTAAAGAGTTTGGTTCGATGAAGATAGAAACATATTTGCCTGTGTACATCTAGCAAGTGTAACATATATGTATGCACCTTTATTAGAAAAATATGGGAAGAATGCTGATAGATGTATGCTTTGATTATAGGAACTTTCTGAAGCTACTTTAGATTAAAAAAAAGGTTGATTCATAAAAAAAACTACATCTTTGTGAAAAAATGATATATGGTGGCAGGCAATACAAAGCTTGAATTTCAGACACTCATCTAGCATAAGTAATGGCTACCAAGAAAATAGTTTCCCATGACAGAAACTTTAAATTAACTTTGGCAGCAGGTTTGATGGGGGGTTGTGTCAAACCTGTAGCAAAATAGCGAGGTCCCAAGGGGGAGCAGAATCCTTAATAGGAGGCCTAAGGAAGAAGGTACCTTTCAGGATGTCTTTGCACAATTTGAGAGAAGCCAGAGAGACGTGATGTTCACCCACGTGAAAATTAGAAATGGCTGTTAGCTGAACATTAATGGTCAAATAACTAGCTGCTTTGTGAAAAATAGAAGTGATAAATTCCAACATTGCAGGAATGGGCATCAAAAAAAGGGTCCAGTTTTCTGTCAGAGGGCCAAATACAGAACTTTTTCCATTTATTCCTGTATAGTTTCCTCATTGAAGGCTTGTAAGATGAAGAAAGAATGTGAACTACTTGGGAGGGAAGCCTGGACTGACTAGTCATCATGGGAAGTGGAGAAACCATTCAGTTAGTTTCAGGGCCTGAATGTCTGGATGGGGCATATCAGATGGGTGAGACAGAAGATCTGGATTCGGGTCCAGCACCCATGGGGGTGTACCAGATGAGGCTAAGGAAAGGGATACATACTTGTTAAGGCCAGAAAGGGGCACTGAAGGTGACTGTGGTCTTTCACTGAGAGGCTTTCTATAGGAATTTGGGAACTAGAGGGGTAGGTGGGTAAGAATACAGCAGACCAGAGGGCCAATTGTGAACCAAAGTGACTCTTGATGATTCCCCTTCTGGGGGAATTAGAGAAAAAAAACTGCTGTCTTTTGAGTTGGCAGGAGAATCGAAAAGATTGCAGCAAGGTTGACTCCACTGGTGAAAGATTTGTGATGCCACTCCTGGACTGAGACCACTCATGAGGCAGTAACAGAGTTTTGCTCAATCTGTCTACTAAAACATTGGACTTTCCTGGTATGTGGGTTGATATTAGAAGGCAATGGGAAGACATTGCCCATTGCCATGCTGTCTTTGCTTCTTGACATAATGGGTTTGAATGTATTCCCGCTTGCTTGTTAATATATCAGACAACTGTCATGTTGTCTGTCTGGAAAGAGATCACCCCTAGAGGGAAGACATCCTTAAAGGCCTGCAATGGTAGCAGGACTGCTGTTATCTCTAAGATGCTGATGTGAAGATTGGGTTTCATTGGGGACCATGTACCTTTGACCAACTTCCCCATGTAATGCCCCCCCCAGGTGGGAAGCTTCCATGGTCTCTGTGACCTTGGGCAGGGGGGAGAAACAAAGGGACATCATTGAGCTATTGCCTGTGACTGAATCTACCAGGTTATGTGCTCTCGGCAAATTCTTTGCTATATGAATAACATGGGCTAATTTCTGAAAGACCACTGAACTGCTAGAATCCACTGCAAAACTTTCCATGGGAATAAAGGTAATGGAACCCAGCACTGACCCCAGAAGTTGTAAGACTAACCTGGCCCGTGGTGTCTGGTGTAAAAAAGCAATGCTTGATTTGTCAAGGTGAATAGTCTACTCTGCAGCAGTCTTGCTATCTGTACTGTTGAGTTCAGGTGAGCTCCTATGAACTTCAGTGCTTGAACTGGTGTAAACTTGGATGTGTCATGATTTATCATAATGCCTAGGAAGCAGCAAAGTTTTTGCCTTGGACTAAAAGAGACCTGGTAGAAGCAGTGAGGAGATGGTCATTTAGATAAGGGAACACGTGGAACCCCTGCTGTCTGAGATGAGCTGTGACCACTGCCATGCATTTAGTGAACACATGAGGAGCTATGGTGAGGCCAAAGGGCAGAGTTCTGAACTTAAAATGGCTGGCTCCCAGCCAGCAGTAAAAGAATTTCCTGGATCTCCTGTCCATTTTGATGTGGTAGTTCACATCCTGAAGATCTATTGAGCACATCCAATCATCCTTCCTCAGAAGTTGGAGGACAGACTGTACAATGACCATCAGGAACCTGGATTGTTTGACATATTGGTTCAGTGAGCTGAGGTCCAGATTGGCCTGAGGTCCCCATTCTTTTTGGCACCAAAAAGGAACCTCAAGTAAGTTCAGAATCCTTACTGGCCTGGAGGAACCTCTTGGATGACACACTTTCTTAGTGGCTTTTCTATTTCTAATGCTGCTGTTTTTCATTGAGAGGGTGGCACACTGGAAATTTTATTTACTGATGGGGATGGGAAAATAAAGGAGATTTAATAACCTCTGGCTACAACTGTCTGCATACAGATATCTTTGGTGAGGGTTGTCTAGGCTTCAGGGTGCAGACACAAATGACCCAGACTACCTCCAGAGTGCAGCTGTTGGGCAACCATTTAGAAACACTGGCAAGAAGTTTCAGAGAAAGGTCCCCAGAAGCCTAGCTTCCTCTGCCATGAGGGTGGCATTTGCCATTAGAGTATCCCCCTCTGCCTAGAAGAAATCTCTCCCTAGACATATCCTGGGAAAGTCCTTGGGATTTTCAGAAGCACAGCTTTTTATCCCTTTCTGGTTTCTAGAGAATGTCCTATGGGGGGTAGAAAAAGATATGCCCATGGCAGAAAGAGTTTTCCCATCCTGCTCACTTCTGGAAAGTGTGCCCTTTATTTTAGGGCAAAACAATGTCTTGTCATCAAATGGAGCATTGATAAAAGACATTTTAAAAAGCTCTGCAAAATCACACATATGCATTCAGGCATGTCTCCTGACTGTAAAGCCCATACCTGCATCTTTTGAAACACCCTCTGTTGCATACGAAATCAGTCACATGGAGGTATTCCATGGGGATTGTACAGTACCAATTGCAAATCCAAAGCCTTTTTGTCCACTGAAGTCATGGACCCAGAAAGGGACTTGGAGAGCTCCTTTGTCAAGTCCCTCTGAAATCTAGTTATGTGAGCCAAATAGTTCAGCGACCTTAGAACAAAGGTTGCCAAAGCATAAAGTTGCTTCCCAAATCTGTCCAAGGCCCTAGAGTCCCTGTTAGGGGATAGACAGAGGAAGTCGCCTTGGCAAGCTTTTTCTTGGTGGCTGCCACTACTACCATGGCACCCATTGCTGGGCCCTTGTCCCAGGTAAGCATGGTCTTTTGGGGATACAAGGTATTTATCTGTTTTTTCAGGAATGGATTCTGCGATATTTGGTTCCTTCCATGCCCAGAGATAGAGATCAGATCCAACATCTCATCAGCTGGGGGAACCATCCAAGAATTAGCTGGGCTGGCTCCAAAAGCTTTAAGAAGATGAATTCCTCTTGAAAAAACAGCTTTGGAAAACAAACCTCCTTTCTGTCTCAGACGTTCGAGGATCTCCCTGAATGAGACGTCCTCAAGTTTTAATCTGAGAGACCCCCTATCCTTCATCAAAATCCATGTTTTCTGTCAATGACTCCTGGGGGAGTCAATGTGCCTCCTCTTGCACTTATGCTTCCAAAGAGCATCCTCAGGGGATGTTCCAGGGAGGACTCAGAATAACAGGTGGTGTGTGTCCTGAATGATGACTGTCACGAGGCTTGTGTGAACTGGCTGTCCTGATGGAGTAGACTATGTAGGAAAAAGAGCCACAGCACCCAGCTGAAGAGCAGGTGGAACCAGAAGGGAAAGAGATGTCTGGTCTCCAGCAGTGGAGAAAGCTCTCACACTGTCTTGAAAGCAGAAGCCAAGAGGGAACCGAGGGACACCTGGTAAGAGCCAAAGCTACCGCACCAGGATGAGCAATGGGACAAACTTGACCCCACTCTGAGACTGAGGCCACAGCCCAGCTATCCTAAGTCAAAGCCCTGTGATGAAGGGATGGCTCCGACAACTTGGGAGTTGAGCCCTTGGCTGAGGAAAGCCTGGGCAAATGAACTGCGTTTGTCCCAAACAAGTGACAAACAAGATCTGAAGTAATGTTGAGGGCAAAAGGGAGATTGTGGGCAAGGGGAGGAGCCTGAGCTACGGATCCTAACATCTGCTGAAGAAGTGGTCAAAGTGAGATCAGAGGTTGAATGTGAAACCCATTGGTTGAGGACTGGACAGAAAAGAGAAGATCAGAACTGAACTACAAAGTTCCAGTCCTACTTGCTTTTATTTCTAACGCACAAAATAAACTGAGTAAAATGGATATTAAAAAGTAAATCTGGGTGCCTTCCCTTTAAGTGACAAAATGCATTCAGGTACTGCATCAGGAATAATTGCATCTTACTTCCCACTGTTAGGCCAAAAAGACGTACCTCCAGGCGGAGCGGTGATCTCTACGGAAAGCGGGACGTACCACAATTCCTCTGGGGCATGTACTGCCTGCAGTTAATGTCCAAGTAGTCAGGGTTCACTGGTTATTCGTTAACATTGTTATTAACTTTACTATTAGAGATTCAGTATCATGACATTTTAGAGTCTCAGGTGTTGCTATGGGTATGAAGGAGGACTTTTGCAGTTACCTTGGTTTTGCCCGGTAGTGCAGAAGTCTTCACAACTCCGCCCACAGTGACATCGCCAGTGTTGTTGTTTTCGTCCCGGTAGCTTCTGGGGGGTGGGATCGGTAGTATTGCCGTTCTGTCTCTCTATCTACCCGGGGCTGGCGTACTGGAAAGGACGAAAGGTGCAACGAAAATTGTCTGGGGTTCTCTTAACAGTTTCCATGGCTTTGTGCGGTGATGGCGATGGGGCCTCATGCTTACCCAGCGAGCTGATAGTGCACATCTTTTCGTTCTTGCCGGTCCACGATCGCCTTCTCGCCTCGGCAGTATGTTTTCGTTGGAGGGAATGTCTTTTTTATCCGGCTCTCTGGCCCGAATTGCATCTTAGTCTGCGGGGCTTGTCTACTGAAAAGCCGCGCCTCGAGTTCCTTATGAAGAAATGTGGCTGGTTCGTTAGAGACTTACGAGTGGAGTTTGCAACTGAGACCTATGTAAACGTTGTGGGCCCCGCAGGGGACTCTGAGGTCAGTGCTCAGCTTTCAGCTGGGTGTGTGGAAGTGCTGCACACATCTTTGGAGCAAGTTCTCTGCGTACTGAGAAATGTCAAGAATAACAGGTGAGGCTATGAAAGCGTTTTAGGGATGGTGGCACTGACATGTCTTGCTGTGTCCTGTTGTCGTTAGAAGTTCTTGGATTGCTGTGTTAGCGTAGGACCGAGGTCTCTTTTTCTCCCGTTATTAATGTACATTTTCAGAAAAAAAACGTGGGATATGTTTTTATTTACGATGCATAATTGAAGATGCTGTGTTGTAAAAGTAACATATATGTAGCTATGCTGACATCATGTTCTCTCATGTTAGCAGATGTCATTGGCTCATCAGGCTGCATACTTATATTTAATATTGGGGTAGAACGGAATGTTGTGGGTTCTGTTCCATATCGGGTGCTTAAATTCACGTATTTTAATGCTGCAGTGCAGTATGACTGAGTTGGTGACAAGCGTAACTGGATGCTACAGATCCCATGCAGTGGAGGCGTGGGTGGTGGTTCGGCTTCGCTGTCTGAACTGCTGACCTTCTCATAAGGCATGAAACTGATGCTCTTTCTCCATGAGTTAATGGTACACACAACTGGATGTTACAGAGCCCATGCATGGGTGGGGCATAACTCCACTGTTTGAAGTGCTGTCTTATGACATGTGATTGAGGTATGAACCTCATGCCTCTGTTGCTTGAGCTGGTGTTACACATAACTGGCAGATGCAGATCCCACATCAGTAATTATAGAGTCTTGCTAAAGTTACATAACTTCAAATCATCCAGAACGTTTAGAAATGTCTGCAATCATAAATTAGCAGTTTTGTCTTGTTATACTTTGCATTAAATTCCTTAATTTTTGTGATGGTAATTTTCTTAAAACATACATTAGCATTTATTATCGTGATCAGCATGATTTCACATCTGTTTTCTTGTAGACATCTTTCAGTCAACCAAATAAAATGTACAGACATTTTTTATCTAGTTTTGCTTCTTGCAGTGCATTGTAGAAAAACATTCTCTAAGATATTTCTCCCTCTCTACTGCCTGTAAATAAAAGTGCTTCATATTTGGCTTTGTAATGTGGTTGCATGTTAACAGGCATTTTTTTCTATTGAATTGTCTAAAAATTGTACATCTTTGGCGTATGTTTAACTGACAAGCTTCTTAGATTCTCCAGATTGTTAGTGTCCTAAAGTTCCCTTCCTTGTCCTGTATAAATACCAGTTTGGGTGTTCCCTGAATGTAGGCACTAATGGGGGACTATCTAGTCAGAAAAAAGTAAGTTAATGGCTTTTTAGTATTAAGATTGAGCAGGTGATTGTAGCTGTAGTCTGTTTAGTAGATTTAGGAGTTTTGCATTTAAACTTGTACAGGCCAGAAAAAGGCTAAATCAGGTGTGCTTAGAGCCTGCACCTTTGTTTTATATGTTTATTATTTCATTTAATTGAGCAAGTGAACTGGTCCAGTGCCCCCATTTTCAGCCTTCAGCCAAATAGTTTGCAAAGGTAATAGAAGTAGCAACCATAAAACAAGATGAAGGCATCCAGTTTAGTAGAAATGCAGAAGTATGACTAGCATACAGATTTATTTTGGACATGTAATAAATGCTGTTAATGTACATAACTTATAAGTAACTGTTTTAACTCAAAGTGTAAAAGAATAGTTAAAAATCATAAATAGCCAGCTTTGGTGATGTAGAGGGTTAAAGCTCTGACTATGACTATGGGCCAGGTGTTTTTTCAGGTAGTGACTTGGGAGTGTGTCATTTCTGGGTGAAGACGAGGTGAAACGGGGCACATACCAGTCACTATCCCTCAGAACAAGGGCATCACTGTGGAGTGCATCTTGGCTTTCAGCTCACCAAGCCACTGCCTGGTGCTGGTAATTTAGTCAATGTACAGGAGTGTACATTTGTAGGGGAAAATGTTGTGGATCCCAGATTTGATTTGGGTAGCTCTTTTCTTTGCATTTGTGATGAGTTTAGGCCATACAAATACCATTATTGCCAGCATGCTGACAAGAGCAAAAAGCAGATTTCTTAGTTGCATGTGTGGTGACCCTTCAGGTGGCTATTGACACCCAGTCCTGTAATGGGGTAGTTCACTAGTATGGGGGAGAAACTGGGCAGAGTGAGGCTTTATTATTCAAAGGCATAGGCTCAAAAAAGTTGTGAGAAATTACTTGCAGCTCACTTTGAAGCTCACTTTGAGAGTGCAGACAACATCTGTCAGACGGATACATAAGTGAAGTGATAGTCCTAAAAATCTATTTCCATTAAGTTGTTACAAGAGGGTTTGTTTTAAACAAAAGTAAGTTAACTTTGTCTCATTAATAGTAAAGTATAGCCATTTTGGGATCTGTTACTATACTGAGTGTCAAGACAGCTCATTTTACTGGACATTTGAGAGCATATTTTGTGGAACAGAAGTCTTATTTATTGTTTGGGTCCATTAAATAACTGCAATCATTTTGACCCCCCCCCCTTCCAGGTCATACTTTGAGTGATAGCAGTTATTGTGTAAGCTGTGTATTGTGACTAAGAATTTGAAAAGCAAGGTCATTTCATTTGACTCTACTGAAAATTGTGTGGGTGAATAGTTAAAAGTGTAGGGATTGGTTTTAGCAGCTGAACACATTCTGTGTTTTCTTTCATTTTATCAGCATTCTCTCCCCTAATGTTTACATACAGTTTATTGGGCTGTTCTTGCTGCTGATTATTTTAATAAAAGAGAATGTGGGGAGTAGGACTAGTCCTGTTCATGAACAGATGAGTAGGGGCATAAACTTCTTTTCTGCCGTTGACTTTTTGTCAGAGTAATGTTGACCATATTAAGTAAACACTTCCTGTAATATGAAATAAGTAATGTATAACTACATTTTTCAGGAATTTGGTTTCTCCGTTATTTTAATAAGATGACTTTGAGGGATTCCCTTGATCGTGGCTTAGCTGCTTTTTTAAAGTTTATTCTTACCATGCTTGTTGCCAGTTATTTTTGTGCGTTCATGTGGGAGGGGTCAGCTTGGGCTGCTTTGAGCTTTTATATGCTAGGTGCATTTTTTGAGTGGAAGGAACCATGCCTTTCAACTGTTCAGATAGAATGTCCAGATTTTTGCCTCATATTTTTTGGGCTGTTATTCTTAAAATTTGTGTTTTTTCTGGCAAATAATTAAAGATTAAAATCAGTAAATAATAACTGACATTTGAGTTTCAGGCTTCATGCTCTTCAGAAAATGCATGCTAATGCAAAGTGTGTTATTCTGTCAGCTTTCTAATTTAAAAATTCACCCTGTTTTGGGACCTTTATTCCCACCCCATTATTTTTGGCTTTTTCCAGATTTCTTTTGTTTGAGAGGTTGAGAAGTATGGAAGGATCTGATGGTTTTCATATTTTGTTAGTTTTAAGCAAGTAGTGTGATCCTGCAGCTTTTAATTAGTAGTTGAAATCTGTAGAATCATATTCTCTGCCTGATGACATTAGCAGCAAAGATCTGCAGAACCTTAAAATAGTGAAGCAAGTTTAATATTTTGAGGTGGAATTTTATTTGCAAAATCTTGGTGCTTTATTCTGAATAAATAGTAGTAACAACAAAAGTAGGTAAAACGGTATACTTTTTATGTTATGGAGAAGAGAGTGAAGCATTTAGCATAGAACATATATATGTTATAGAATATTTTGTTTTTACATGCAAGAATAATGTATTGCAGTGCAAGATCTAAGTAGTTATGACAAAATGGATAATGCTATGGATTTGTTTGAGTGAATAGTATATAGATAGAGGCTTGCGGAATGTGTAATTGTAGCATTAACAAAATAATGTATTGGGAGTTTGAATCCTTCATTATCCTAGCTTGTTCACCTTTGCTGCACTGCTCAGCTGATGTCACATGCCATCATACTGCCCTCTTCTACTTTCTCAGCTGTTGAGGCATCAGTCAGACAAGGGTGGGAAATTAGTACTTTTTAAGAAAGCAGTTGAAAATTGACTGACTGTAGTTTATGTGCCGTGATCTTTGGAGGGACATTAGGAGTGCAGAGAGTTTCCCAAATCCTCAAGAGATCTCCAACCCATCAGTAGTGTCATTTCTGGATTTTACCTTTTCAGAGAGACTCTTTGACCCTTGGTCGTGGTTGCTGTATAGAAATATAGTGAAGTAATTTGGACCATGTGTTGGATGCAAGGGAATTCTTCCTACTCCTATTGAATCCTGCAGTTCAGTTGATTGTGGAAATGGCTTGAAATTGAGACCCTTCTGTATTTTTTGCCTTTACTTACTCATAGTTGTTCAAATGACAGTTGAAGCGATGTAGCTGGCAGAAGTTTATACTGCCTACTGAAGTGATTTTGTTCTAACTTTGTTAATTAAAATGTATCCTTTAAAATTAGATATGTGCTGAGTTTTTTTTTTTTTTTTTTTTTTTAGTTGTGAAAAAAAACCTTGAATGTTCCACATAGTGGTATCTACCGCATTCATATTTAAGCTTCATATTCTTTTAATAGTAAAGAAGTATTGATTGTGTTAAGTAGCGGAATACACCACAATGACAGTACACACACAGACATCAGAAGCATGAAGTTAGTAACTGTATCTAATCTGCCAAGTTAGTCATACAAGCCAATATAAATAGACTAGTATGGATCTCAGACCATTTGCAGACCCTTTCTGTGTCTGTATGCTGAAGCTGAATGAGAGTGTCAAGCAAGTATATTGAGTACATTTACAAGTACAACCCTTGTGGTGAGGACACGTGAGCGATACTTAAAGTAATTTTTCTCCTTGGGTTGCTTCATGTATTTAAATATTGTATATTTAGTAAGTAAAAGTTGTGCATCCACTGTGGGTTTTTTTTTACACTGGTAAGTGATGCTACTCATTTCTTGATGGAAGAAACAGATTATGTGGTGGAATTTAAGTATTTTTGAAAGTGGAGTTACTTGAGATGTGGAATAGGGAGCACACCAGGAAATTGAGGTTACACATAATTTGGAAGATTTACATTTTGAGTTGTGGAACTTGGCTAGATTGCTCAATGTGTATGTGAAACTTGTAGGTGCAGTTACAGTGGATGAAGTGGAGCTCCTGCGTGACGAGCAAGCAGCCATTCAGCCTGTTAAACAGGCAGTTGAGATGCTAAAATAAATCCGACAGATTGTGTTAATTAATTGAAATAGAGGATATATCGAGAAAGAGATTCCTAAGACTGTTTCCTGTTCCTGAAGGTGAGGAAGGGCTATGGGAGTTGTGGGTATTGACCAGGAAGTTATCAGTGGCTGGGAAACCAATATTTATAAAGTATGGTTATTCCAGAATGGCATTGATATTGAAACATGTTTGTAGATGTGTGTAAAGAGTGCAAAGAAAGAAAACTGAAATTTAAATTGTTATTCCTTTCTACTTTGAAGGGATTCTGAAAATGATTAATGTTGACTTTAGACAGCTTGGATGAAGCAGCTGAGAAAATTTAAAATAACTGCCCTTGAGACTAACCCAACTATACGCAGAACAAAATGTTAGAGGTGTGGATATTGGTGGGCAAATAGAGGCTGAATGGTAACAGTGATCTGATTTTAAGTGAGCACTGAGATGTCTGAAATGTGTGCGGTTCTTGGGCAAGTTGGATGGAAACATTTGGAATGTTTTGATTGATGGTATGGTTAAGGTAGTATAATGAGTATGTTTGTTTTAATGCAAGCCATTGAAAGGTTACTCTTCAAGTGGATGTGAAAGGCTAAATTTGGTCTGAGCACATGGTGACTGTTTTCACTTTACTGAAGCTAATTCTGAAAGTATGAAACTTATTTTAATCTGATTCTTTAAAGATGGTAAATCAGTGTCTGCTAGTAGATGTTAATGTTTTCATGATGACCACAACTTATGTGACACTGAGATGTTAATAGTAATTTTGTTTCTGCATGTAGTTAAGTTTAACTTTAGTGTTATGCAAGATCGGTTGAATACAGCAGGGTGTGGTAAGGGTTAACCATATAAACATTTGAATTTTGAGTTTTTTGAATGTGGTGTAGTATTAACCTTGTTTTTTAGTGTTCTCTATTTTAATAGGTAACCTGG
Organism: Protopterus annectens; assembly: GCF_019279795.1. Lineage (NCBI taxonomy): Eukaryota > Metazoa > Chordata > Ceratodontiformes > Protopteridae > Protopterus > Protopterus annectens. The sequence continues at coordinate 521,357,574 of NC_056737.1, forward strand.
AGTAGTTAAATTTGCATTTGGTGATAATCATGAGCTATGTGATTTTGAATTGCTAATAATGTATAGGATTATGCTAGGGTCTCTGAGCCTAACAGGTTTGTGTGTTCAAGACATGGATGCCAATAATTTCACATCAAGGGCAAAGCCTTAGATGTGAATTTTGGCATCCATGTCAAGAACACATAGTAAAGGGTTATGATCAATGACCAGATCCTCCTCAAGCTCTATGCACTGCAAAGAGTTATTTGCTGCATGTACTGCCAGTTTCAGAGGGGGAGAACTATACGAGTGCAAAGCGTTTTACTGGATTTCAGAGCCCTTGAAAACTGGAAGAGCACTTGGTGCTGTCAAACATAGTGCCTCACTATACAACTAACAAAAAAACTGTTAGACACTTCATTCTACCACACTTTGTTTATGAATGTGGCAGAGTGAAGTTCTAACAGCTTTTAAAGGCTTATTTTCTTACCTTCTGCCACTGTTCTTTCTATGCACAACAGTAGTTTTTGTAATTGTTTAGTTTTACATGCAAGATGGTTAGAAAACTTTTCACATTTTCATGCTAATTGTTAATTAGCTTTGATTTGCTAATAATAATGTTTGTATGTGCTTATACATAATTTTAATATTACTTAGGATGGTTTGCATCTTTAGCATGTACCAAGGGTTAGCCATAGTAGCATATTGTGAGGCTTACCCTTATGAAAATTTAAACTTTTCTGTCCAACCAGTGCTTTGTGCCCCTGCCCATGTAGCTGACACACACACAGTTTGAGAATTGGTTTATACACACACACACACACACACACACACACACACACACACACACACACACCTGGGGAAGGCTGGCACAGATTTACTAACTATGCCCCCTTCTGTCCAGATTATAAGGTAGTTTCCACTGCCACCAACCCCTACTTATCAGCTACTGTAAGGCCCTTACAAAGGGTGCCCAATCCTACTATGTAATGTTACTGTTATCCAAATGGTAGTCTGACCAAGACTTGCAAGGCTATTTAGGAGTGACCTGTACAGTGTCACAAAATACATATGGAAGTACTCTTAAGAGCTTAAATATCAGCCACAAAGATAGGTTTACATTATTTAATAATAAAAGAACAAGACCATACTCAGTAAAATCAACACAGTAACTTCAGAGTTCAAAATTACAGGAAATATTTTAAAGCAACATTGCTGGACAGTCTCAGATAACTACAGGAAACATCTAAACAAATCTTTACTATATTACTATCTATATCTAAAAGAGATAATATGCCCTAAAAACTTACTTACAGAGCACAGCAAGTGCAAATGTGATGAGTGAATGTTCTTGCTAAGTCCAAGACAAAATACAATATGCACAGTCTTGCTCTGAGAGAGTTCCCAAATTAATATCAACCATTACTGCTGGGCCAGCTTGGATGGCATCACTCTGTCTTCAGTTCCCAACTTCCCAGGCTAACAGAATTTAACATCCCTGTGGGAGAAATACATATCTCTCAGATCTTTGCAGATCTTGGAAGTCGTAAATACTGCCAGCACAGCTATTTGTCATTTTGTAAATAATTATATGTATTAGAACTGTATGTTACTTTTATCAGCAGTTTAATATACATGTATGTGTTGAATAGAGTTTATACAGTACTGAGCTTCAGAGATGTGTCCACAGTGTACCTTGCTGGAACATAGAAGATTAACTTGCAAAACGTAAGAACAGTTGAGGTTAAGTTACTTTATAGCTGGGCCGTAAACAACAGATGGATGTTATCTCTCTCAGTTTCAGTGCAGAAGCAGACACTGTGTCTAGAGGTAGAAGTTTTTTGTATTGTCTTGAAAGATAAGTAATTACTAGGTTTAAGATGCAGTAGTGTTTTATTGGTTTATTACTTCCTAGCAGCTGTGAGCAAACGTCTGAAGGCTATGTATTTTTCACACAGAGATGTAAAATGCTACAATGGGGGGGGGGGGGTTAGCCTGGGAACTGAAGTCAGGTGACAAGTAATGTCATCCAAGCTAACCCAGCAGTAATATTTTGATATTTAATTTAAGAACTCTATCAGAGAGAGACTGGGCATTTTGTATTTTGTCTTTGACCTGGAAAATCCACTCATCACCACCTTCTGTAATTGCCTTGCTGTAAGTAAGTTTTTTTAGGGGATATTAACTCTTTTTTTAGATTCAGATAGGAATGTAGTAAAGGTTACTTTAGAAGTTTTCTTTCTTTATTTGAGAATGTCCTGCAATGTTGTTTTAAATATTTCCTGTTATTTTGAACTCTGAAGTAACTGTGTTTGTTTGCGGAGTATTGTCTTCTTTTTTTATTATTAAATGTGTTTTAAACCTATCTTTGTGGCTGATAGTACTTGCATATGTATTTGGTGATACTGTGCAGGCCACTCCTAAATAGCCTTGCTCTTGGTCAGACTACCATTTGGATTATTAGTAACGTTACACAGTAGGATTTGACACTTTTTGTTAAGGGCCTTATAGTAGCTGATAGTTCCAGTTGCCACCAGCCAACTCTTTATCTCATAGTCTGGGCATAAGGGGGCATAGCTAGCAAACCTGTGCCTGGCTTTCCCAGGGGTGTGTGTGTGTGTGTGTGTGTGTGTGTGTGTGTGTGAGCTACTTGGGCAGGGACACAAAGCACTGGTTGGACAGAGAGGGTGCTGGAGGTCTTAGATTGGCCAATTAGCTGAGATCTCAACTCTATAGCTGTTCTAGTGGGGAGTCTAATTGGGGATTTGGAGAAAGAGAGAGAAACCAGCCCCAGACTGACTGATCTCTGTGTGCTCTTAAGGGAAATTGCACTTTACTGTATGTATACTTGTCATCCTCCCAGTGTGTACGTCCCCAAGTCTATTTATATTGCCAGTGGTGAGGACTGAGGCTCCTTGATTACTGGGCCAGTGCAGGGGCGTCACATATTCAGTACATACGCTGCACTCAAATACAGTGCAATTGATTTTATTTTTTGGTCTATAGTCTTGCAGATAAACCTGTTTTAATACAAGGCCTTCATCAATGTACAATGTAAAGATGCTAAGCCTACACAAAGTGAAGTTAAGCATATGGAATAATGAGCTGCATGAAAATATAAACTTGTAAATTTAGAAGAGTAGTGCAATGTGGGGTTGTTTCCATATTTCTTTTATAATGCACATATTAAAAAGCAAGTAAACTGAAGTTGTGTATTGCTTGATAAAGCACTAAAGAAAAGTTTTGTTGTGGCAACATAAATATTTTGTACTGTATATAAATTGAGTTATATGTTAGCATTCAAGTCCATGTATAAAATAAATGCAGATGAATTGACTCAGGTGTAGTGAAATGGGCAGGATGAAAGTTAGATATAGTGACAAGTATATTTACTATGAGAAAAAGTTTAATGGTTATTTAAGTAAGTACTATGGTATATTTGCGAAGTATATAAAGTTTAATTGAAGATTGTTTATCTAACAATTAAATTTTCATTTATTTTTATGTCTTTGTTAATGGGGAATTGCATTATTTTAGCAGTAGGTCCATTACAGTGTGTGGTGGGATTGATTAACATTGAACGTGAATGCTTTGTCTGGGAATGAAAGTAATTTTGGATGTATTTAAGAAATGTATGTTATGAAAGTGATATTCGTTTTCTTTATCCCTTGTTGGTTATTTTGATGGGTAGACATGTTTTGACTGAAATGGGCATGGTGTGGACTGGTTAAAATATAAAGCTGATGACACTTGAGTACGGAAGTGGTGGTGGTTTGTATGAAGAATATGTATGTTAAATGTGATTCTGTTGTCAGAGCTGAGCCTTAAAATGATGGAGAAAGAAAGGATTTAGATATTGGTGTATACAATGTAAATTTGGATAAAGAAGATAAATAGGCGGAGAAAGGTTATATCTTTGGCTGCTCTTTCCCTTAAACAGGGTATTGGTAGATTTATAGCACAGCATTGTTACAGGGCAATGGTAATGGGTGCCTTTTTTATGAGGGTCTTGGAGGTTAGAGAGCAGTATATCAAAAGGACATAGAACAACAGTATTCACAGCACATTTTCTTAGCTGTGCTATCTAAATATGTTTCTGACAGAAAAATGTAAAAAAAAAAACGGGACTTCTAAACTCTTTAAACTTGTCAAGTTACATCTACTATTGTCTTTGGAAGTCTACATTGGTTTATTTTGTTCCAATTATTCAATTTTTTTTTGTCAAAATTCAAGCAGAAGGGGCTCAAACTTCTCCTCAGAGTGAGTTATTCAAAGAACACTTCACAGGACCAGTCAATGAAAAAGGAACAACAAACTTTGCTGTCTACTATGTAGAATTTATCTTTGAAGTTTGACAAAATGGATAATAAACTGGACTTTTTTTAAACACATGTACACAACAAATGGAGCAGTTACAAGAATTAATAAAGCAATGTGACATTCAGATTGAAGGAGCATTAAATGGAATGGAAAGCAGACTTACTGAACAAGAACTTCAGCTTGATTTTCTTTCAAAACAAACATCTGTTTTAATAAACAAACTGGATGACCTGGAAATTGGGTCTAGAAGGAATAACCTGCGTATTTATGGGTTGCCAGAAAGGACTGAAGGAGACGGAGTGGTGAATTTTCTCACATCATGGCTTCCAAGATTTCTGAATTTACCTGAGTCTCTTTCTTATGGAATCGAAAGAGCCCACAGGTCACTGGCAGTTCGTTCATCTTCGAATACAGTTCATAAAAGTCAGAGGTCAAGAATAGTGAAATTCATCTCTTCCCAGGACGAGGAATTAGTGCTAAAAACTGCATGGTCAAATTCACCCGTCAAATGTAAAGATGACCACTCCTCAGAAGTAATCTCAAAATAAAATAATGTTTGCCTTTAATAAAAAAACTGTAGAAGAGACAATTCAAAGTTCATTTATTTCTTGCAAGGATTAAAATCTTTCTTTTTTCCAGAAGGTGCAAAAACTTTTGAAACCTTGGATGCAGATGTCTCTTATTTAACAACTAATAAAATCTTAAATCAAACAGAAAATATGAATTGGGCCAACTTTCCCCTGAAGTACAAGCAGAGAAAAATGATTGGAAAAAAGCAGATAAGAAAAGAGACGTAATGATAAATAATTTTTAAATATCTGTTCTTTATTTTTCTCTTTCTACCACTCCTACCTCATTTTTAAAATGTATTCTGTTCTAATTAGCTCACAGTTCTACAAAGTATCCTAATATGTACAACAAAATTGCTGCCCTTTAAACAAAGGACTGCAATCCTAAAAGAGAAAAGGTAGACATTTTTCATTTTAATTTTGTTTCTAAAATATTACTGTTAATAACCGATGCCTTTTACCTAAAAGACTACAAGTCTAAAATGAAAAAGGTAAAGGCATTTCATTCTTGATTCTATAACCTCATTATTAACTTGACATTTGGTAATGCTTACACTAGATCTGTGTTGGTCGCTAATATATCTAAAAAATAATACTAACAGAATACTCGAAACAAATCCATACTTTAAGGCCTTTTTCATAGTCTGCTTTAATGTTTAAAGTCTTGTAAACACTATAAAAAAGGGGTAGGGGAAAGGAAAAGATAAGATAAAGGAAGGAAAAGGGGAAAATGAAACTGTAAGAGAATGACCGCCTCAGGGTTTAATGTCACACAGTATATTTTTCTGCATAATATAGATATAACTACTGTTAACTTATGGAAATTAAAATAGATCAATATCCTAAGTAGTTTATTTTGATAAGAAGAACTGATGTGCATGTCTTGGGAGGTTTCAGGCTTTATGTACAACATACTTGTCTCCTGTTGGTGTTTGTCTTGAACAATTCAGAGTTTGAAGCACTTTAGTAGTGGTTTATATGTTTAATATATGAAGAGTGGTGTTTTTTATTTGCATCATTAATAACATCTCATTTATAACAGTAAGACCTGTGTTGGATTAGTGAAATGCTTCTTGGATGCTCTGAGCTTATTTGGACCTCGCTGGCAGACATTTGAAGAAAGGGAAAGTTGTAGAGTACCTCGCAAGCTCAAGACGGTTTTAAAACTGCTTAAATTGTTTACTCACTTGATTTTCCACTTCCCACTGAGATCGTGAGACGCTGCATTTTTTTTTTTTAGCTTTACTGCTGTAGTTTTCTACTGTTGGAGGTTGTAGAACTTTACAATTCCCCTGTATACTTGTGAACAATCTAAAATGAAAGTAAACGGCTCACTGATGACATAAGCACTTGGATTAAAGGTTGAGATGTCGTCGGTGGGAATTTTTTTGCTTTTAAGGGGATACTCACTTAATATAACTGTTACTGTGTAATTTAAACATATTAAGGCAGTCTATTTTCCTATCTTAATTTATGTTCAGAATTGTTTTTGTGTTTGCCAATCAAAGCTTACATGTTATATAAATTATTTAAGAGCATTAGATTTTAAGGACGTGCAGGAAGACTGTTTTGCTTATATATGAGTACATTATTCCCACTGCACTTAAAAAAAAGAGAGTAATTGTAAATTTTAAGGGTATTAAAAAAGTTTTCTTCATATCAAAAGTCAGATTTATTATGACACTTTTTAATGTGTAACACTCCATTTCTGAGCTCTCACCTGTTATTGAATTTTACTTGCATTCAGATCCCTCTATTTAGCTTGGATCATAATATAACAGATGCACTTATAAAATATTATTTTTTTCATTCATTTTTTGTGAAGGTGGGGATACTTGAAAAGCATGCTGAGGTTAATTAAGAAAGAAGTGCCTCATGCATTTTGGAAGTGTTAGCTTCAATGACTTAAAAGGACATCCTACATTGAAATAAGTAAATACTTTGAGAGAGTGATTTGCTACTTTATACAGTTAGTTATTTCTTAAGATAATTATAATTATACATGTAAATAAACATAACTATGCAGTGAGGCGTAACAAATAATGGTTTCTGAATTAGGAGTCAGGATTTAATAGTAGAATTGAGAGCTTTGAAGTCTACTGTATAGTTTATGAATGGGAATATTTCACAGCAATATTTTAGTTAAATGCTTGCAAGTTGAATACAGTGTTCTTATAGTACATCACAAAACTGAAACTGTAGAAAGGAATTTTACCATGTCTTTACACAAGTCTATACTTGTATTGTGTTTTATTGCTTTGTGTTAAAAGAATGTTTAGATAGTGTGACTAAGAAATGACTTTTGGAAAGAGTTTTTGTGGGTTCACTTGAATGGCTAGACTATTCAAGGACTGGATGTTTTTTTCCCATGGGAGGGTTTGAGGGTTTTTTATTTCATCTGTTAAGGTTTTACAATTTAATGTTTTTTTATTGGGTGTCTATGAACTGTATTCACATTTGTTACATTAGAAAAAAAGTAATTCTCTTTAAACATGCATATTGCTTCAGATATGTGAACATGGCTAACAATTCCAGAGGTATTAATTCGACAATGAAATGTGCTTCCATCAACGTAAATGGCTTGAAAAATAAATGTAAAAGGGAAGTCTAAGTATTTGAAAATGTTTAATACACTTTTTTTTTAAACAGGAAACGCACCTTGTGAAAGAAGACATCAGTAAAGTTAACACACATAATTATGCAGTTTTAGTAAGCTGTCATTATAAACAAAAGAGAAGAGGAGTAGCAATGTTATGGAAAAACTCGATTCTAATGCCTAAAATTATAAATACATACCATGACAAATCAGGAATGTTTTGTCTAGTAACAGTGTCTATTCGTGGAAAGATGTATACGCTAGTAAATATTTACTGGATACCAGGACTAGGAGTACCGCATCCACAGACTCAAAACATGTTTATTTCATTATGGTTTGGTGTTTCATACATTTTAACACCATGCCGGGACTCTATATTTACAGTTTTTTAAATATTTTTATACTTAATTTCTGAGTCTGATCACATGTGGTCTAGCATCTTGAAGTGATCCTGATTGTTTAGCCTGCCTCTATGTATCCCACAATGCAATGCTTGTCTGTAAAAAAAAAAAAAAAAAATTCATGCAGGCCTCTTTCTTCCTAAAGCTTGTGTCACTGCATTGATTTTATATACATACTTAAAACTGACTGAAAGACAGTGGTGTAACATTTCATGCCATTCAGTGAAAGCACAAACATTACAAATGCTACAGAACAGACTTTCAGAGTGTTTTTTTTATTGCTGCTTCTTTTTGGAATGGCTAAATTGCAGTCTTTTGTGAAGCCTGAATTGTACTACTAAGACTCTTCTCCCATCCCCTTCTCACCTAACTTCCTAGCTCCAAGTGCTAAGGGTAATTTTGAGCTGTTACCTGTTGTGATTGACAGCTCACAGCAGGAGACTTGACTCGTGTACTGTTTCCTTATTCTAGCCTTTACTTTCTGTATGGGTAAGGGAAGGACCAGAGAGCTGTGTCATCACACCATGGGTGGGTTTTTAGGGCTGTCATGGTGATGTCAGTTTGGGTAGGGGAATTGGCCAGAAAACTTCCTGTATTCATTGGCTTTGATGACATCAGTGAATTGGAGAGTGCAGCAAGCTTTTCCAGGGCAGGATAAACGTTTTTTTTTTTTTTAAAGTGAAACCACCACAGTACAGTAAGGTATTGTTCTAGTGGAGAGAAACAATTTAAAATATTTTACATGCTCTTTTGTTTATTCATAGTAGGAACTGTAAATAATGAGAAAAGGACAGAGAAGTTGAGCATTTAATAATAGACTCCTATTGTTGTCCTTTAAAGTAGTTAAGCAGCATTCAGAAGACATTGTACAATACATTAAGGGAAATATAATCATAGCAGGGGACTTCAATTGTATAATGAATGATGCCAATACAAATGCAAAATATATGCGCAAAAAGACAGTATTATCAAAGCTGTTTTCTGACTTTATAGACTTAACATTGTAAACATTAATGAATAAAAGAAAGGGACATATATGATAACATTAAAATAATTAATCTGAAGTAGTTAACTTCATTTGTGCAGCAACCTATGGGAATCGGATCCGACCTTGGATCCGAGCCGGCAGTTTTCAACAGCTTTAGATCCGAGCTCCAAGCTCCTCCCCCTACCAACCCTGAATGACCTCAGATCTAGTTTGCAGCGGTTTACTTCAGCAGCTTGATCCCGAGTTCCAGGCGTTTTCGTTCACTTTGTGAGAAAAATTTAACTTTTCTGACCCTTTTCTTTAACGTGTTCAGGTCCCTTTTTCTACTTAAAACTCTTAGTTTAATTTATTTTGTTTCATATTTAACCTCCCCTTTCCTTCGTGGTTCCGTCAGGGTTGTGTGTGTGTGTGTGTGTGTGTGTGTGTGTGTGTGTGTGTGTGTGTGTGTGTGTGTGTTTTTGGGACCTAGTGTATGTGGTTTTACCTTCTTAGTATGTCTGAGGCCCCAAAGTTGATGTTTTCTAAGTGCACCGAGTGTGGCCATAAGCTGTCCCCAGCGGATGGCCACACTCGGTGTGTGTTGTGCCTTGGGGTTGAGCACCTGTCCTCTGGTTGTACCATTTGTGCAGCGTTCAACCCCAGGGCACTCAAGGACCGGAGGTCTAAGCTGATTCTGGCGGGTCTTCTGCCCCCAGACTCTGCTTCTACCTCCGGTCCTGCCGTGGCTCCTGCTGCGGCTGTGGCGGCTGCCACTCCTGCTTCCCTCCCCTGGCCGGGACTCAATCTCCCACCTTAGGCCCGGAGGAGAGGGAGGCCAGGAAAGAAAGGTGGAAGGAGAAGCACTACAAGCGGCGGGCCGAGGCCTCCGCTTCGGCCCCCCCGGCTAAGCGGTCCCTCCAGGTCTTGTGGGTCTCCTCCTTCTCGGATCCGGTCCCCATGCTTTTCACCGGGTCCTGAGGAGGAGGAGACCCGATCTCCTTCGAGGTCATCGAGGCGACACTCCCGCCCCGCCTCGGTGGCCTCGTCGAGATCTACCCGAAGTCTCACGGATGCAGATTTGGACCGGATGATGAGAAGATTCCTCCAGGCCCAACTGCAGATGGGAGTGCTCCTGCCTCCTCTACCCCCTTCTTTACCCCGATAGCTCCTTCTCCATCCCGTTTCCCAAGTTTGGAGTCTTTGGAGCCGGGCAGCCTTGGAGCCGGGGGTGTGTCGACGCCGATAGTCTCGGGTACTTCGGAGCCGCACTTCCCTCGAGTCTGTCGGGTCCATTTTCTTTGGATCCGAGCTCTCGGAGCCGAGGGCTGAGCTTCGGATCCGGGGGTATCGGTATGTCTTTGGCTCCATCCAGGTAAGCGCATGCTGGTCCGTCTGATCCGATCGCTTCAGCGCCAGCTCCGATCCATCCGTCGGATCCAAGCGAGGGTCTGCTTTCGGATCCCAGAGAGAGCAGCTCTCCCTCGGCATTCGACGTGGTGGAGAGGGCCCTGTCGAGAGATTCCAGGCCCCCGGCCCTTGCCACAGCTCCACCCTGCACTCCTTCTCTGTTGGGTCCGACTTCCATCACCCGGCCCCAGGGACAGCCTGCTTTGACGTCCCAGGTAGTTCCATGGGAACAAGACGTTGCTGGTGAGACCTCCTCGGACAGCCCCCCCCCGAGGAGGTTCCTCACAAGCGAAGGTGCAAGAGGAGGCACCTGGACTCCCCCGAGTCCTTGACTGAGGACACGGATTCGGAGGAAGGGGAAGGCTCCCCAAGATCACCCCCCGAAGATGTCTCATTTGGTGACATCATGGAGATGCTCAGAATAAGGGGGGGGTGGTCTGCCCCAAAGCCTACCTCGGACGAATCCGTATTCCTGGAGGCGTTTTGAAGCAGGCCAGTCTACCTCTTGGGTGTCCCCTCCGGCTGACCCCCTGGTAGACTTTATTACTACCAGGGCATGGAAGGAGCCGGACACTCTGGAGCCAGTCCCCAAGCGCCCGGACAAGATTCTTAGCCCACCCTCTGACAAGTCCCACTGGAGTAAGGGTCCCCCTGTAGATGCCATGTTGGCGGCGGCCACCAAGAGGGAACTTGCTCAGGAGAGTCTCTCGGTTCATCCCCCGAGCAAGGAGTCTCTGTTGATGGACCGCCTAGGGAAGCGGGTGTTTAGTTCGGCTACCTTCTCTGTGAGGTCACTGAACTACATGGCACATGTGCACCGACTGCAGCGGGACTTTATCAAACAGTACGCTGCATTGCCCCCCCGAGTCCATGTCGGCGGAGGACAAACAATTGCACTCCACCCGGATGGCCACTCTACAATCCATATCTAACACCTTTATGCGGCTACTGTCTCATGCCATGGAAGGAGCTGCTAGAGCCAGCGGAGCGGGCCTCGTTATGAGACGTCAGGCCTGGCTCCAACACTGTGATTTCGCGGAACCCTTTAAGGCGTCTTTCGCTAATGCCCCTTTTGATGGTTCTGCCCTCTTCGGCAAAACCATGCGAGATACCTTGGTCCAGAGCGAAAAGGACGGGAAGACGTCTGCCATCGGAGTCCGCTTCTCTGCTCTCCAGAGGTCCTTCTCTAAGACCAAAAGGGACAGAAGAAGATGTGGTTCCGGAAGTCGCAACAGTCCCATCCCACTCCGGACTCCCAGCCCTTCCGCGGCAGAGAAGGGCAGGGTGGACGCTGCCCTAGAGGCAGAGGGGGCCTGCGGAACTTTGGATCCAGAGAACCCTTCTCGGACCAACCCACGCAACACCCCTGAGGGGTTGCCCGACTGCTCCACTCTGGAGGCAGTCGGGGGGCGTTTCTCGAAGCACCCAGCAGCTTGGGAGTCCATCACGACAGACCACTGGGTGCTTCGCATCATATCCAGAGGATATCAGATTCCCTTTTCTCGTTACCCATGCAGCCCCAGATACCTCCCCGATGTCCCACCCGATCAGAGGGAGGCCGCAGCAATGGAAATCCAACATTTGCTGGAAAAAAGAGCCATCCAACACGTCCCCCCAGACCAGTGTGGGTCCGGGTTTTACTCCAGGTTCTTCTTGGTGCCAAAAAAGACTGGGGACTTAAGACCAATCCTCGACCTCTCTTCCCTGAATCTGTCAGTAACCAAAGAGAAGTTCCGCATGGTCACTCTTCAATCCATTCTCCCCCTTTTGCGGGAGAATGATTGGCTGTGCTGTATAGACCTCAAGGATGCATATTACCACATTCTGATGGACAGGCGATCCAGGAGGTTCCTCCGCTTCTGGCTAGGAGCCAGTCATTTCCAATTCAGGGTCCTCCCCTTTGGTCTCACCACAGCCCCCAGGGTGTTCACCAAAGTGCTAGCAGTGATAGCGGCCCACCTGAGGCTCCAGGGAATTCAGGTCTTCCCGTACCTGGACGACTGGCTCCTGACCGCCCCGACAAGGCATCTACTCTGTGCAGCCAGAAACTACTTTCTTCTTCTAGCTCCCCAGCTGGGGATCACTATCAACTTAGAGAAGTTGTCTCTTATTCCGACTCAGACCATAGACTTCATAGGGGCCAGATTAGACACAAACAAACTCCTAGCTTTCTTGACCACAGACCGGCTACTAACCCTGAGGCTACACGTGCAGGCCATTCTGCAATCTCCAGCTCCCCCGGCGGAATTGGTCCTGAGGGCTCTTGGCTCGATGGCGGCAGCAATCAACCTATTGCCAATGGCACGTTTGAACATGAGGGTCTTACAATGGACCCTTCAGGTCCAGTGGTCCTTTCTTCACTATCCTCTGAGCCATCCCGTTCCCCTCAGCAGGGCTTGCAAGAGGGCCCTCCTATGGTGGCTCCAATCTCCGGACCTCCAGCAAGGACGCCCCTTTTTCTATGACCCCTCCACTAGCCACGGTGACCACGGACGCCTCCCGCCTCGGGTGAGGGGGGCATTGTTCGGGCAGGACAGTCCAAGGCACGTGGGACCTCACGGAGACCTCACTGCATATCAACGTTCTAGAGATGAGGGCAGTGCTGTTAGCGTTGCAAGCACTTCAGGACCTTCTTCCTGTAGGAACGATTGCGATTCAGATGGACAATATGTCTGTTGTCTGGTACATCAATAAACAGGGGGGAACCAGGTCTTACCCACTCTGCCGAGAGGCCATGAGGGTGTGGGAATGGGCGATCTCCACCAACCGCTTTCTCATAGCAACGCACATTCCGGGATGGTCCAACATCCTAGCGGACAAATTAAGCCGCACCATCCTGTTACCATACGAGTGGTCTCTGAATCCCGAGATAGCGAATCGGATTTTTGCCAAATGGGGTCAACCCTGTTGAGATCTCTCTGCCTCTCCCTCGAACACAAAATGTTACGACTACTTCGCTCTCATTTCCCCCTCCGGGGAACCCCCGAGAGACGCTCTGGTGCATGCTTGGCCTCCCGGACTTCTTTATGCTTACCCTCCTCTTCCTCTGATGCTGAAGTCTCTTCAGAAAGCCAGTCGGTTGGGGAGCAGGATTATCCTCATTGCCCCGTTTTGGCCTCGTCAAACCTGGTTCCCTTACCTTTGGTCTCATCTGGTGAATCCTCCTTGGATTCTGGATCCCTGTCCGGATCTAATATCCCACCCCCTAGATCTCCCAGTCCCGAACCTGGACAACCTCAAGCTCACAGCTTGGCTGCTCCAGTTCCACTCGTAGCTAGGACTCCCGGTATCTCTTCCCTAGTTAAAACTATTCTAGTAGCAGCGCACAAGCCTTCTACTAGAAAGATCTATAGCAGCAAATGGAAACGTTTCTCCATTTGGGCGGAACGCAAAAATTTGGATCCTTTTACAGCTCCTTTGCCCGCTGTATTAGACTTTCTGTCAGGACTGTTTCATCAGGGGGCTAGCTGCTCCACAGTCAAGGTTCAACTAGCAGCTATCTCTCATTATCTCGTGGGAAATGAACTGGGCCCTTTGATCACCACGAAATTGTGTAAGACCTTTTTGAAGGGCACCTTTCTGCTCAGACCTCCAGTGAAGGATGTAGTCCCTCCTTGGGATTTAACGCTGGTGCTTCAGGCCTTGACAGCTCCCCCGTTTGAGCCTGCAGCTTCAGTAGATCTTAAATTCTTGTCATGGAAAACGGCCTTTCTTGTCGCTATCACCTCGGCTCGAAGGGTCTCTGAACTACAGGCCCTCTGTGTAAAACCCCCATACTTGACCTTTCACAAGGATAGAGTTTACTTCAGGACCAATCCCTCTTTTCTTCCCAAGGTTGCCTCTGAGTCAAATATTAACCAGTCCATCAACCTGCCGGCCTTTTTTCCTAATTACCATAACAAAGGGGAATACAAATTACACTCCTTGTTTGTGCATAGACAACTTCACTTCTACATCCACAGGACATCTGGTCATAGGAAATCCGACCAGTTGTTCATCTCCTTTGCCAAATTTAACTTGGGTAAATCTGTGTCTAAAGTCACACTGTCTAGATGGATTTCACAGTGTATCCTTTTAGCATATGAAAGTTCGGGCAGGCCCGCACCTCAGGGAGTCCATGCCCACTCTACTCGATCTGTCTACCTCTACGGCTTTTAGAGCTAGAGTCTCTTTGGATGATATTTGCTCGGCAGCCACTTGGGCCTCATCTCATACCTTTATCAATCACTATAAATTGGACATTATCTCCAGAGGGAGAGCATCCTTTGGCTCTGCAGTGCTCCGGAACATCCTTCCATGAAGGCTGCCCAAGATTCAGGTAGCTGGGGACTCTGTCCCATAGGTTGCTGCACAAATGAAGTTAACTACTTCAGATTAAGAAGTTATGTACTCACCATAATGTTCCATCTGAGTAGGTAAACTTCATTTGTCAGCAACCGTCCCTCCCTCCTGCCCCCTCACTTGCGAATGTCTTCATACTCAGGTCCATGGGTTTTACCCACTTTATCTTGAGAATAATAATTTTATAGCAGTCTCTGCTGTTGGGCAAACTTGATCTGAGGTCAGTCAGGGTTGGCAGGGGATTATGGGTAGGGGGAGGAGCTTGGAGCTCAGATCTAAAGCTGTTGAAAACTGCCGGCTCAGATCCAAGGTCGGATCCGATTCCCATAGGTTGCTGACAAATGAAGTTTACCTACTCAGATGGAACGTTATGGTGAGTACATAATTTCTTATTTCCTTAATTGATTGTTAACGTTACAAAGAGTAAAATGATTGTGGTCAGTTTAGACATAAATAGTGCCTTTGACCCAGTTCACTGGGATTATTATGGCTAGTTTTTGAGGAATATGGTTTTTCAAAAAATTTTACAGTATTAAATCTTGTATGAAAAATCCTTTACTTACGTAAAGATTGGATCTTGTTTTTCTAAATCTATTGAAATCGCTAAGGGCACAGAACAAGGATTCCCCTTGTCTCTTTTATGTTTGCCCTGGTCATTGAACCGTTTGCAAACAGCATACAAATACTTCAAAATAGTGAGGGAATACAACTAGATAACGGTCTAGGAATGAAGGTACAACTGTTTGCAGATGGTATTTTGCTAACCTTAAAAGATGACAGCTCATTAAAAGTCCTAGTAAACTTAATTCAATATTTTCATTGTCTGGTCTCAAATTCAATGAAAACCAGACAAAGATGTTACTTATCTAAATCTTTCTTACTAGTATTTATAAGGAGCACTGTAAGTGTATACCTACTGATGAAATCCTATACCTAAGCATTACAATAACAAATGATCTGGATACAATAATTACAAGGATATCTTAAATAATATTAGAAGTCTCATGCAAAAATGGAGTAAATTCTCTTTTTAATGGAAGATGGGCTTTGTATAATTAAAATTATTATTTTGTTAAAGATACTCGCCGGTGTAAGGCCTGCGCCGGCCGTGCGGCGTATATATGGTGTAGTAGCGCCATATGCATATTAATGAAGGTGCGCTGCCACCACATCCACGTGCATAGGACACGTGCGCGAGTGCATGGGGCGTTACTAAGCCGCGCCCGGAGGCGTGTCAATGTCGGCTGGCGATGAGCAACCTAAACTGCTGAATGTTATAGTCTGCCTGCAATAGTAATCACACCTATCAGTGTCCGTGGATAATGAAACGTATGCAAAGCATGCAAGACAGTTCCCGGCCACACAAAATGGAGAACCAAACAGAAATGCACGCAACACAATATGAGTTTCCGTCCATGGAACAAATGAGATTTAAAATTGTGTGTCCGTAATGTACTGAACTGTAAGTAGTTACACCCAGTGGAAGTGAAGCGCATCATGTCATCGCGCCGCCAATACACACTATAAGCCTTGGGGTTCTGAATATCCCTGCAGTGAATAAATATGCAGCTTGGGTCCAGAGCAGTAGGGAATAGGGAATGTGTAACATGTAGTACCGCATTTTTCCCAGCAGGAGAATGGATGCCTGTGTCGTAAGTGAAGCGGTGAGGCATATGTTAATGTAGTTATGTACTATGGGTATGCATATAAATGAGTCGGAACACCAAAAGTATAGTGGTTACAGCATCCGGCCAATGTGAATGCAGTCCCGGTTCAACTACGACTACAGCACATATAATGTGAAAGTGTAATGAATGCGTCTGTGCTGTACAGACAGTTAAATATGTAAAGGTGAACGTGTGTTTCGCATACGTCCGTTAACCGGATTACAAATTACTGGTACTGTCACAAGTAATAAAGCCCACGTAAGCACAAAGACTTAGTAAACATATGTAACCCACAATAAGGATATGCATGTGCGCCTGCGCGTAACCCACAATAAGGAAATGCAAGTGCGCCTGTGCGTGTGATCCGCTCTCAGCATAGTAAATGAATGCTGTTTCCCCCACGTTAGATATACATGGCTCAAACCTGTTAACCCCGTAAAGTATGAAACCGGACAAAGGCATGCAAACTACCGGTACAAATAGGGACAAACCCCAGATATGTGGCAGAACAAAAGTGGATAGAATAACGGGTGTGTCAGTAGCATGGATTCTCTGAAGGGTATGCAGTCGTAACCTGAACTGCTTGCCAGTATTTCCCACCGTAAGTCTCAAATGAAATGCCACTACATTGCCAGATAGACACAGGTTTATGTAAAACACACCGAAGATAGAGGCAACCAGCTGTACACTCTGCGATAATCTGTACAGTGGAAAGGTATGGTATGGATATAGATATATGTGTATACACATAATCCACAGACGTAAACCAAAGCAGGTTATGAAATGAGGATTGTACATGTATATATGTATACACAACAGACATATGTCCCGTATATATGACATATGTACATAAATAGGCCACGTTATAGCTAATATGGGTAGACAGACATGCACGAAAGGTGAATAAACCGCTGCCTTCCAAACCATTGGCCAGAAAGTGACAGTCCAGCAAGTTCTACACTTTAAACATGCATATAGGTGTCCATTGCAGGACCCCAAAAATTGATCCATACGTAGTGTCAACCAACATTGACGCAAAATAAGTGACCTCAGCAAATACGATATAGCTGTACATGCAACAGTAGCAGGTGCAAGGGTGATGACACATGTGTCGATAGAATGTATGACGTACGAACTGATATCCGGAGAGTGGGGAGTGCATATAAGTGTCTCCATACTTCAGTACCGCTCACATTAAACATGTGTAATGGGTACTGTAGAGGGTTGTCAGGTATAGGAATCATGGGTATGCAGAAATGGGCCTAGGTGTTTGGCAGAGATTTCGTAGGCCCGCCCCATGGGAGTGATGTGGGTATAGCACACGCCTATATTCTCAATAATGGGGCAAACCATCCACTGGATATTGCGTAAACCATTTTGGGAATATGTAGGGCCCTATATCAGTGTCATGTAGGCGATTATCATGGATGGACATGCGTACGACCAAGATGGTAACCATAACTGGCAAACTGTCAGAATAAGACAGCTGCACTAAGGCATAGTACATGAAATACAAATAGGGACTATATTAGATATACCCCAGACAAAGTCAGAACGTTGTGAGAATACTGGCGTAGCCAGGAATACGAATGTTATGAGTGTTACTAATCTTGTAATGGAAATGTCAGTCACTATTATCTAACCGCACAGTTCGTAATGCCTTGCCAGCAATTTACCAGAAAGGCACATTACTATGACAAATGTAACAAGGGCAAAGGTCAAACGTCAGGGCGTTTACCCATAATGTGTACAGGGTAGGGGTATGAAGGTAACCTGTCCAAAATACATGTACAGAACTAGTGATACTAGGTGGACAGGTGAGAAGAAAGACATCAGGACAAATGAGAAAACATGTACAAGTCA
The DNA here is from genome assembly GCF_019279795.1 of Protopterus annectens. Taxonomy (NCBI): domain Eukaryota; kingdom Metazoa; phylum Chordata; order Ceratodontiformes; family Protopteridae; genus Protopterus; species Protopterus annectens. Next base: position 521,375,684 of record NC_056737.1, read on the forward strand.
TACGCATGTACTCCGACAAATGTGAATGACAACGTATGCCCTGTGAATGTCAGTGTGGAAGGTTAATAGACACAAAAGTAATGTGTCCCTCAGGGTGTCATGCAGTGTCACTGTAACAATGTCCAGTCCCCCATACTCGTACGTGAGCTCTGCCACTGACGGAAAGCGCAAATACCGGCGCACACATACGGTACATGATAGACTAATTAATTAGTGTGGATAAGCAGCTGCTGGCCTGTGTGAGGAATACAACTCTCTGGGTGGATGTGTCCTGCAATATAAATGTAATGGCATGTGGCCTGTGATGCCGCCATACAGTGTGTGTATTGGTGTCAGAAAGTTGATATCTTGTATCAGACACATACTCCGCAACTGTACAGATTTACGCAGAATGTGCAGAGTTCTGCCTCATATGTTTGGTGTGTTCCACGTAACATCAGTACCATTCTGGCACATTCCTGATAACTGAAGTCATGAAATAATGACAAACATGTGATTAAGACACCAAATCCGTCAGAAAAGCCATACTAATGCAAAACCTATTATTGTGTCAACTATCTACGTTTGTAAGAGCAACATGTCAATACTGCCCCTTTGTGTCCCACTATCAGATAAGGCCTTGTCCAGAAGTTTGCTCTAGGAGGTGGAGTGGTATGATCAGAAACAGATACATGTGTGAGGAAACAGCATTATCGACTGCAAGATAACGCAGAAGGTATGAAATGCGCTGCAGTAGGACATTCAGTACTGTCCGCAGGTATGTGCTGACATGTCAAATAACACAGCAGTCTACATGAAGTACCTATAGGGCTGTCACCTGTACAAATGATGATAGTGGGACATACCCACAGCCATGCACACAGCACAAATAGACATACACACAGCAAAACTAGGCCATGATACATGAAGCCTCTGGCGTGTATGAGTACAGTGAGAGTACAGCAAGGATAGATGTCTGCCAGGATATACAGCAAACGCCTGTAAGGGTGTGTAACACCGCCCGTAACACGGACGTTGCATGGACAATGTTGGGATTTGCAACATACCCCATTGGTATGTGAAAGCTATGCAAATATGCGATACATGAAACAGTCAGCTGTCCATGCAAGAGCAGAGTTATGGGCAGAAAATAGATTATATATATATATATATATATATATATATATATGAGAGAGCGAGATATAGACATACACACACGTGGCAGGGCTGGTAATCGAACATACACATTACTACCCTATCACACTACAGCATGACGCATTTACAGAACGCGCTACCGCGATTAGTAAACACAGCAGACCCACAGGCATTCTACTAGGTGCGTGTCAACATCTGCAAAGACAAAGACGTCAGCAGGATACATCTGTGGTGCGAAGCGTCTAAAAGCATAACCCGAGTCCCCAGGCAGACGGGAGCATGCACACACACACACACACACACACACACACACACACACACACACACACACACTTGGCAGGCCTGGGAATCGAACTTACACCTAACTACCCTATCACACTACAGCATGACGCATGTACAGAACGTGCTACCGAGATTACTGAACACAGCACTCCCAGAGGCATACTTCTAGGTGGGTGACATCATCCGCAAAGGCAAAGACGCCGATAGGGACTGTATGTGTTGTGAGGCATGTAAAAGCATTACTGTGTCCCCAGGCAGCTGGAACACACACACACACACACACACACACACACACACACACACACACACACACACACACACACACACTTGGCAGGGCCGGGAGTTGAACATACACCTAACTACCTTATCACACTACAGCATTACGCATTTACAGAACGTGCTACCGAGATGACTGAACACAGCACTCCCAGAGGCATACTTCTAGGTGGGTGACATCATCCGCAAAGGCAAAGATGCTGATAGGGAATGTTTAGAGAGTGAGCAGTCTGAAAGTATATTACTGTCCCAAGGTAGACGTACACAAACACGGCAGTGCTGTCATCGGGCCAACTAAATATCTACGGAGCACTACAAGACTAAATAGATATGGGATGCGCCACAGACGGTACACCCTTCGAGAGAGCAACCAGTGTGTTCAATGTAGGCATCCATCGTGACATTGAAAATGGACATCTGTTGCCTGGATGACCACCATGGCTATACAGGATGTCAATGGCCATGCCCACACGCTTAGTATCACACGTCTGTTTGGAATGTACTGTGTGTCCATCTACACAACGGCGTACTGGGCATGCTCACACACTTAGCAGTTGCAAAGGGCCATCTTGCATGCACACGGAGTGTAATCACGGAAGGGCGCAGTGTGGAATGTACCGTGTGTCCATCTACACAACTGCGTACATGGACTGTACTGTGTGTCCGTCTACACAACAGCATACTGGGCATGCTCACACACTTAGCTGTTGCAAAGGGCCGTCTTGCATGCAGATGGAGTGTACACACAGAAGGGCACAGTACAGAAGGGCACAGTAAGGTATAGCTGTCCTCACGCACAGGGCGATCACACATGCAGTGACCTGTACACACACAGCTGCCATCACAGCTGTCACAGGTGCAGGTCACACACGTAAACACTGCAGTATACACTGTAGCTGTCAAGTCAGCACCATGTCGTCGGTGCAGCACTACACAGCCTTACGGTCCCACAACACCATGTGACACATGACCACTGGGCTGTACAGAGGTGTACACCAGCTGTGCAGAGTACACATGTACCAACAGGGATCCAACAGGTGTTATGCATTGCAATGATACCAGTATACATGAACAGGACGGCTCAAGACATACCACGGCCCTTACACAGCTGTGACACCTGACTGTTGCTGTACACCAATGAACACACGTCTGGATATGTCATACATGTGATTGTGTGCATGGACTGCACACACAACACATACATACATAGTCTTTGATGTACCTCGTGCATAACACTGGCCTAATCAATGCTGCACACACGAATGGAAGGTGGGCCCATGTCTGTTGAATGCTCACACTACAGGGGGTAGCAGTGTTGACCGGGACACATACCCTTGTACTGGTCGCCTGTGACACCCGTGATATCCTACCGCAGTCCATGTGTTATGTATGTCAACACACATGTCCAACAATAGCAATGCATACAAACATGGCAACAGGAGACACATGTGACATCTGTACTGTGCATGCAGCAACCATGCATGTGCAGTGGCTGATGTCCGTAACATAGTTGCACCTACCTGCGACATGCAGACGCAATGCAGACCCATCATTGACACCTGTATACGGTGAAATACAAACAGCACGTATGGAGGGATGTGTGTACATAATGTGGTGAACCACCTGTCTAGATGTATGTGTGCAGGGGGTGGCTCACAGTTGTGTCACACACCATCCTATCATGCCATGTGCAAACAGTACGCTATGTTGCTGTTACGTGACGGTGCTGACATAATGCATACACAGCGGTCAGGTGTTAACAACTATATGTCACATCGCACCTGTAACACCTACTACCTCCCGTGTGCATATAGCAGCACATTTGCCAGATATAGCATTGGTACACATAATGCAGTCAATACCGCTGCATGTCTATCAAACGTGTCATCATATGGCAGGTGTATCATTCCCAGCACTGCCATGTGTGTCCGAATGTGTGACCAGGGATGCCACATATCGCGGGGAATATGTCCCAGTTGCTACACATCCCTGTACACCATTGTAGAGATCTGTACATACATCAGTGTGGGAAGCATGACGTCGGCCGGTGTGGTGCATCACACATGTCGGCTGTCCGTATACACGTGTGGTCACCACAGTGTGTGAGTGTCTGTATGTATGTCTGGTGCTTGGTGTGAGGGTGTATGCTAATATACGGTGGGAAATGATCACTAACCCGTAATGGTGATGCATTGCACAACCCTGTTGATGCCATAGGTCCCAGCCATACTGGCTACCTGTGCATGTCCCTTCTCTGTGACACGTCGTGTGGGTGCATAGTACTTTGAGGGTGATGACCACATAGGCAAGGGTCCCCACCTGCACACTATGGGGTGTGCGTTATAGTGGTGTACACCCGGTGAATGCGGCCATGTTCCCGTACTGTTACAGGGTCCTACTGCTGCACAGTGTGGCCTCCAGCTACCAAGTGACACCTCACATCATCATTGGCCAGGCCTCTGTGTACAACCCCTGCACCATGTCACCATACCTGTAATGTGTCCTGCTATGTATGTCACGTCTCTGTCCAGTGTAGCCTGTGGCACTGACCACATGCGTCGGGTGCAGTATATGTGCGGACATCTGTGTCATGTTGGTGTCCAACAATCAGGTTGAGGGTACATGTAGCATGCTGACATTGCCAGACGTGCCTGTGAGTAATCCACAGTTACACGTGGGGGACTGCAAACACTGCTACCTGTAGGCACATGCAAGTACACCATAGGAGGGAATCAGGGTATCACAACTAACATGGTGCTACAGATGTAACCGAGACACGTACCGTGAACACATCACAATGCATGCTGCACCTGCACTACATGGTATGACTGGTGCATGTCGACAGTACACAACCTATGCCACATACACATCTCTCAGTATTCACACACAACCACTGCAACATACACATCCCTCACTATGCATACTATGCAGGTAATATTACATACACCTCTCACTATGCTGTTCACCCTGTGCATCAGAATATTTGTGCATAACCCTGCACCGATGGTGTGGATGACAGGGATGTGGCACAGGCTTCATCATATGCACAGGGTGATATGTTTGCCAGGGGCATAGGCTGCACCAATGGATAACATCATGTGTGTGTGGAAGGGCCGGTGAGTTGACTGGACATGTCTGTGCAGAATGCATGTGGATGTTGTGGAGCCCTACAGTTGTGTTCGCTGTGTGCGTGTATGTGTGTAAACAGTTCTGCCATTTGAGGCCTACACGGGGTATAATTGACAGCCCCAGATTGTACAGAGCAGGTTGTACAGCGCACTGTGTCCGTCCACGGCCACGTGACCTGTGCCTGCCTGGGGTTGCACGGGCACTACCAGGTGGAGGTACAGAGTGGCTACTGTCAGACACATGTCCGCTGGAACCGTGTCCCCGCTGAGACCGTCCAGGGACACGTCCACGTGGCCTGCTGTGTCCTGGTGTTGACAGTGCAGCACCAGCTGCACTGCTACTGCTACCGGCACTATGGGAGCGGGCATGTGAGGTGGCACGCTCACGTCTACCTACACTAGGTGGTGTTGCTGGCCTACGTCCACGTGGCCTACGCTTCACTCCTACCAGGTGTTCCAGCACAGACAGCTCCCGCTCGCGGATTGCCATGCCTCGGTCAAGGATTCCAACCATTTCACCTAATCGCCTATCCAGAAAATTAGCAATCTGCTGTTGAGCATTTGCCAATGCCTGGATGTTGTCATTTAGGGTATGGATAGCAGCCCTCTGCAGCCTCTGCCCTTCTCTGTTCTGCCGTTCTGCCGTTCAGCATGTGCCTGTGCCGCCATTACAGTCTGGAACATGCGTCTGGTGATACCAGCTGCTGCGCTCTGTCCTGCAGGTGCATGTCTGCCAGAGGTCCTCCTACGAGCAGCACCGGCCACATGCCTGTGTGGCACATCTGCAGTCATTACACTGACACCATGGTGTGTAGACACACCTTCTGTAGCCACCACACATTCCTGTTCCACGCTAACAGACGCTGACTGTCCTTCCTCTATGGCCACTGGTGATGCGGTATGTGTTGGCAGCAGAACTGTGTGCGGGGAAGAGGGGGACATAGCTAGGATGGTAACCATTGGCACAGATTCAGCCCCTGACAACCCTGCCTGTACCTCATGCATATGTTCATCACCACTAGTATCTGTGGGGACACTAACATCAGATGGACCGCAGGAGGGTAACGCACCTACATCACCTGTGAATGCAAAGAAATACTGTAAAGTACAATAGACACACACACACACACACACACACACACACACACACACACACACACACACACACACACACACACACACACACACACAGACACACCATGCATGTGATTTGTCAGATGGCATGCAGCATGCCTGCGATACAGCAGAGGGCATGCAGCTCAGACATTAATAGTGTTAGTAAGCATACCTCCCTGGGGTGCACACTACAGCAAGCAGATGTCATATCAGTAGCCATGCAGTTCACACAATCATGGTAGTATGCATGGATAACAGTACACATGGCTGACGTGACCTTGACATGTAATCTGCTGACATGTGCATTAACATGCATACATGTTTGACACAATGGTGTCCTGACACATGTACAGCGTCATAATGGGCTTCACATTGCAGTGTTGTGTGTATGCCCTACAGATATAATGCATGTTTAGCAAATGTGCATGAGCATGGGAGGGTAGTGTGAGCCATCTACATTGCTATACAGTGTGAAGTACAGACACTGTGCCATTGCACGGCAACATGAGGCATCTATGTTGCTGTAGAATGCATAATATGTACACATTGCATAGCCATAACTGCAACACAGTCGTGATGTTCAACAGATCGTATATGGTAGACTTCAGTGACACCTCCAGTAGCTGTGCACAGGCTTTTAGGTTGTCCAGTGTACCACATCAACTGTATAATCGGTCAACTAAGGCTATAATTGGACCATGTGTGGACATACATCCCAAGTACTGTGTGGCTACATGTCTCTGGCCATCCCCCATGGCCATGTGTGCACATGTGTTGGCCAATTGTGTGTGATGGGCATCTTTTCCACATGTCTGTGTTGTCCCATATGACATACACCCATAGATGTCAGATATGTCACAATCCACAGGGCTATGCAGACAACTGGTTGTATGTTTGGTATGTGGGGTATAGGTCATGCGATAGTGTGACAATATTGCAGACAGAATACTACATGTCTGGGACATGTCAGGTGGCACATCACAATGTGTGCACCCAATGCAGGGGCATATGACACAATGGTGACACCTGTGGGCTGCCCATATCACAGCTCACTGTGTGGTACTGTGTGCGTACCACACATGTTGTTCCAATGCATACTACATATGCCTCCATTGTAGAACACCTCCACCGTTGTATGCACAGCTGACCACACATGTCGCAATGACAAGTACTGTGGTTTCAAGTCAGTGTATTATTACTTTTGTATATATTGCACATGGGTGGCCTGTGTGAATGAAGAGTGGTGCGACCTGCATATCGTGACTGGAACAAACATCAGGTGTGCAAGTGTTAACTGGCCACATGGCAAATAGATCTACACTGTAACATGCCTGATACTGATGACAGTCTCACCTGCAACGGACTCATGTCTGTGCGGCACGCCAGAGGTACCTGTATAGGGGTGACACACCAGTATGAACATTATCCATGACTGTATGACAGCCACAGGTTGCACTGTGCATGTGAACACATTCACCGGTGTAATAGCATATAGTATGCACATGTGTGCATACACAACGTAGCATATGCAGCATGTGTGTCCACATACCTTGCATATGTTGTTACTTTACATAATGTACAGTGACACATGCAACTACATGGGATATAATAGCCATATGTGCAGTACTGACTTACCAGGCAACTCTAGGCTCATTGGTTGGGAGACACCCACCTCCACGATGGCAGCTAGTGTTTCTGGATGCTGTTCCCTGGGTGTCCCCAGACTGGCCAGTAGCTCCTCTGTGTGTGTGAGTGGGGGCTGGGTTGGTGGCCCACCATCTGTTCCACCTTGTTCCCTGGCGATTGCAGTGGCACGCTGTTTTGCATGTCGTATCAAGTCCGTGCAGTGTCTGCGCACCTGCTGGTAGGTGCGGTTATGGCCACCTACATTGTTCACCCTCCTGCGTAGATCCTGCCACAGGTCATCCCGCTGCTGGGCATGCTGTGGCACATGGCTGAACAACAAGTCATAGTTGTCATGGAGCTGTGGGATGAGGACATCATCCTCCTGGCGGGTGTATGCTGGGAGGCGTGTACAGGGCATTATCTGTAAGACATGATGATGGTGACAGGTCACAGTTTCAGAGATGTACAGAGATACTGCTGCACATATATTTCTATGACATCTACTACATCTGCACAGTTATCTTTGCAAAGCATCATTACACTGACACGACTGACGTGTTTGTGTCACATGTCACACCCATTATGCATTGGATATCATCACCATATATGTGTGTCACCTCATTACAGTGTTCATACTGCCATGTAAATGCTGTCTTGCTGTGGGCATGTCTATTTACCTGCACTTGTGTTCTTACCTATCTGCACATGCCTGGATGTGTCCACGGTACTACTGTTGACCTGGATGCTGTGTATATGTCACATATCAACACAGACACAGCCGTAATGGACTTGAGCAGTGACAATGCACACATACGCATGGACACCTGTACATGCATGTGTTTTGCCATATACATCTACACAGCACTGTACAACTGTTAAACATCCTGCCACGGATCGCCTGTATTGCACATGTGATAGACATGGGACAATGGCTAGTCAGACGACATTCGCAGGGATGGTTATCAACCATAGCATGTGCGGGCATGGTTTCCAAGCTGTAACAGACAGCCATTGTGCCACTGCAAGGTGCATCAGTGCCACATTACTGATCCGGTCAGTTGATAGTACATCTACCATGCGGCCATCACACCATGTATGACTGGGATGACATGTGCAGCTTGCTGCATAGTGAAGGTGAGGATTGTGAAGGCTGGTATCGCACATCCATGCATAGCCATTACCCCTTACAGGTGGTATATGTTCCAGTATTGGTCACCACAGTGCTGTATATGCCTGTCCAGTGATCTCCGTGCTCATGGATGGCACCCTGACATGACATGGGTACCTCATATGACTACCTAAGGGGCCTGGAGACGTTACCATGTCGGGGGGTGCACTGCACAGCACCATCCCTTACACGGTGTCCATAATGTTGACCACAGCCTAGGTAGTAGTTTATGGGTACAGGGATGTTCACCTAGCGGTGACACTGCTGGTATCATCCATCAGACTGTGCACATATGTCACACACCTCACCCACACAGCCCATTCTGTATGTTGTTCACAACACTGACACAGCTATACTGATAGGTCATGGCCATTCACAGCCTTATATACACAGATGCCTAACATTTGTCTGTGTGGTATGGGCTACAATGAGGGTGGGGTACAACACATTAACCTTGTTCTACTGTAGCTGGCACTGGTGTGCTGTGCACATGTCACTCTTGCACCTTTTGTAGTTGTGAGTCTGTCAACAGGCCACTGGTGGAACACTTCTGTGACATGCAACGGTATTTGTAATCAAATATCCGTGCTGTCTTGTACATCTGTACTGCTAACATCTACAGTGCTAATGGTTCATGGACATGCACACCATACTCAGCAGGGTTAGAGTGTGGTGCCACCCTAAATGACTGTCATCACCACTTGTGGGTTGATATTATCCAACACCCTATCTGTATTGTATGGTCATGCTAGACACTTGTTTAGAACTTGTGAGCATGTCATGAGCTACTGATTACTATAGCACCCATTCCACACCATTTTCCACAGGTGCACTGGCTGTCCTACACTACCCAGCTTGCTTAAGGTACGACAGCTTTTGTACACACGTAACGCACATATCCTGTGGGACATGGTTGTATATACAGGCATGTCCAACTGTCACGTACCAGTGCTACTGCCTGTCTATATGAGGGATATGTCGTACATGTGGCAATAGAGCAATTGTCTCATGTACACATTCAATGCTCACCTCCCAACATACGGCACTACAGCCTGTGGGGGATGCACTTCTGCAGCCGTGCTGGGGGCATAGCTGTCAGGTGTACCTCATTACGAGGAACGTACCTCATTTGGGGTTCTAAAAGGTGCATGTTCCTCAAGGTTCCACATTGGAAGGGTCTGTCACACATTCATTGTTGTAAATTGTTTACCTGCTAGCCATGGCTAAATAGATGGGAATCATATTAATTCATTAGAATATCTTTTTTATATGCAAGACCAGCCTATTTTAGCCATCATATGTCCTTCCTAGTTGAAGCTGTTAGTAAGCCAGTTGTAAGTGTTCCACATTTTGCCCATTTGTCACACAGTATGAGGGCTAATGTTCCTCAGTTTGGGGACAGGAGGTTGACAGCTATGGCTGGGGGTAATGCTGTCACCAACCCTGACTGCACCTGACAGTCATTTGGGGATGTGTAACATTCGCAACACACCCCACCCATCACATAGTCTCACATGATCTACACCACTGGCCACACCTACGAGGACAACTTGTGCAGTACGTCTCCATACTCACTGTAGGCACCAGAGGTAGCCCCCATCATGGAAGACAACATCACGAGCTTATAGCCCACTGACTCGTGTGTGCCCATCACATACAGCCAATAGTGAGTTATAACATTCACAACACACCAGTCATAGCTGACTCTGTAGGGAGTCACACTGCAGTTCCACACAGCAGGCTACACAAGGCGTTAGTCGCTTACATCTTGCTGTCTGGTAACTGCTTCTGCAACATAACCTATGCACCCATGCCACACCTCACCAGGTACGATATGACTGTCATTCTCCATGTTAGTGTGACTGCCCTGTGATGCCACTTCACAGACTACGTGTGCAGGGACATGCAATAGCTCACCAGTGTTATAGCCCTGAGGGTGTGGGCCAAGCCCTGGGGAGCATTTTGCATCCGTCCGGACACGATACCACTGTACAATGACCGACTGTGTCACTTCAACAGTTGCCTATGCTCCTGTTGTCATTCCACAGGCATCTGGTATCTGTCCGCTATGACTGTCCTGGTCAAACACAATGCTGTGGCACAGATGACTTGCACCTGTCAGCCCTGGGAGTACAGCTCACATGTAAGGCTCTTGCTGCTTCTATACTGCCTGTCTTGCACAGTTTCCAATAACTGTCACCGGCAGGGCAGTAACTGGCAGGCACGACATGGGGTCATGTGACACAATGCTTGCATCTTCCTCTGTGACGCACGCAGGCAAGGCACACCTTATAATGCACCACTCAAACATCTCTGCAGTGACTGGGACCTGCCTCTAGGCTCTGCAGAGCACACCTGCAATGACAGGTTATAGACGGACCATACCTTTCAGGCACATACCTGGACCGGCACACCCACAGCTGAGGGGTTCCCATATCCCACTATGTTTTGCACACATCCTGGCAAGTTACTTAGCACAATGCATCAGAGGTGCTCCACGTGCAACTAACTGTGTCCGGGACCACTATACACATTGTAACAAGCGACAGAGTCAACATCATACCCCACGGGTAACATACCTTCTGTGTTGGTATAGTGGACAGTGGGCCTCAGACAGCTACTACTGATGTGTGACTGACACTACCCCACACTTCACTGGGATAGCCACGCATGTACCAACACATCCATGAGTCATACCCTCCGCTCTGCTGGATCAACCCATACACACCACCTCCAAGACCTACATTACCCTTGGCATGAACACTACCACCATGTGACTGGTGTTACACACCTGGGGTTATCCCCTCATTGGTGGATTCCAAACATATGCTAATCTACCTTGTTAGCCACATCCCGGCAACACACCCATCACAGCATACACAGTACATGAGTACTACAACACCTACTACAGATGTCTGCTGACAGCAGTTGTTAACATCATGACACCCGTGTAGATGGACAATGCACATACAAATGCTGACACATACCCCAGTGCACTTCATTAGCATGTACACAACTGCATGGATCATGCTATTCCACACACAGCCATGATGGTACACACCAGATAACAAGACGCCACTCTGCTGGTCATGTTCCATGGACATATGATGTACAACAACAGGTGTAGGCTGTTGCACAGTGGTGTACATTCCCATGTGTGGGGTGGCTCACTGGTCAGCCGTGGTGGGGCCACAGGGTCCCTCATCACATACTCCAAGACTAGCTACGTAAACATGACTGCCACACATTCCGGGGTGTACCACCAGGCATTATGGTGGTATGTCAGTAGTCGATGGCAACACCCACATCTGCTGTCACATACAACAGTCACTCAGGAACATTGCAGACCCAGGTGTTGTTGGCAACATGCTAGAGGATGGATTCAATGCTGACATTACACCCTCTCACTCACTACAGGGCCGCAATCCATACATGAACATTGTGGTGTCCCTGTGGTCACACCTACACAGTACTGGCCTACACTCTATATGTCCTGGGACACTGGCCCCATGTCACCTTCCAACGTCCCAGGCTGTGATGTCCACCAACCTCTGAATTACATGTCTCCCCACTAGGCCATCATATTCAGTAATAGCCTTGTTTCAGACATTGTAGCCCCTGAATGGCAGACAGCAGCATTTATCACACTACACACAGGTGGCACCACATTGCACGAGTGGGACTATAGTCCTACACACCTGACTGGACTGTTCTGCATGGCTATGGGGCACATCATTAAGGACGTCATTCACAGAGACATTGTTGGGCTCCCGTCCTTTGCTGCCACCCGGATTGGGCTTGTTAGGGCCAGAGCATGGCCCCTACACAAGGTGGACTCCTTTCATACAGTTACCAGGGCAGTTGCTGATGGTACGGGAGTCCACATATCCTACATTGTCCTCTCATTGCCTTTCAGCACCATTCCCCATTCTGGTATTGACAACATACACATCCACCTGCACATCGTACCCTGTGTCTCTGGATGTTATGCTATGTGGCTCATGGACAGGACACACAGTGAGGCCAGCATACCATAGTACCTACTACATGTCGGGTACATTTGGCATACCACGGTCCTCAGTCATAGGGCCCCTCATGTTCAGTATATGCTTCCCTGCGGAACAGGCTAGCACAGGGGACTTTCCCTGCCTAGCTTTCAAACCCCTGCATACCAAGCACCATGATTGCTCCACCAGCTGATACGGACTCCAACCATACGGGTGTCACTGTGACAGATACATAATATGACTATCATGGCATCAAGCTGCATGACACAAGGTGCATGCACATCACCTTTGCATTACACCATTCACCCACTGACTATCACATGGATGGTAGTCCCCTACATACATATCACATTGTACATGTTTGCAGTACACACATATGTCGCACCCACTCCTGTGGTTACTGTATTGCCACTGTGGCGTGGATATCCTTCTACGTGGCCACACCTATCTGTACTGGGTGTGTAGCTGGTATATAGGCACCCATTGTACCCTGAACTCAAGACATCTACACACATTCCAGGGTACACCACCCCATTTAGGGTGTACCTTACACAACAGCTACAGCTTTACATGCCACAACATTAACACGCCATGACGTTTACTGAGCTCCGACAGTTTAAATATGCGGCTGCACTACGGACACCACATCTGTGCACATTTGCATATTACATACTCAGGGGTGACCTCTGCTGATCAGACAGGGCCCATGTCCACAACATTATTGATGGATATACTCCTCATACGCGACATAAGCAGAGGCCACTGTGAGCAACATGCTCATGGATATGTGCACACACGCCACAATGAGTGGGATGTGCTTGTGGGTTGCATTCCCAAACCGGACACTCACCATGCTTTGGAACATAAGTCCTATGTACATCACGCAGGGACACTCAGTAGCACTGTTCATGTGATACCTCCCTTGGTGGTTGGGAGACACATGTAGGCCTGGGATCATTGCAGCAGCTGTACTGTGCAGAGGTGCAGGTGACACCTGGCTCTGCTGTTCACAGGACACTACCCTAGAGAGGTGCCACTAGTGTGAACACTGTAGTTGTGCTTACACATGGACTTGCCAGACTGCATAGTACCCCACTATGCACCTGTGAAGCTATTACATGTCCTTTGTGCATAGTTACTTGGTAGCCCTTCCATTTAGATTAGCTATCATGCTATTACTATGTCCCATACCTACAGGCCATATGTATCCTGTTATTGTATATACCAATAGACGATACCTGTGGTATGCATGATATGCCTGTTATGCTGTGTAGAATATCTGTCATATCTACCTATAATACTATACATTACACATATTTCACATAGTATCCCATAATGCAAAGCATACTTGCACAGCGGGACCACCTTACATATGGCATTAACGTTATATGCCCATACACATGCGTGCTGTGACAGTATATCAACATATACTATCCCCTGCTATGGCACGTCCTTGTTGGACATACCCTACCACTGACGGTGGGTTGTATGGCATTGTTCTGTTTAACGCCCTCATGTAGCATCCCTTGTGGTGTCTGTGCTGTGTACCTTGTGTCCCACTGCTGGACGCACAGTTTCTACAAGCATTAGTATGCTCAGCAAGACATCACTACATAAATACCTTTCCCCACTTTATGCATTGCGGACATGTTTAATTAATGCAAACCAGGCTATACATACAGTAAAACTAATTAATACAGATCATGCTATACATAACCTTACATATCGGGCGTTCTACATACCTTGTTGTCGTTACGGCGTTTTGTTTCTATCTCTCTCACAGTGTTTCAACTGGTATTCGGTATGAGCATACGGTTTGAATGTCTGGCAAGTCATCCTTATATACGTCGATACCTGTAACATGTGGATTCATCCCGCCAATTGGTGTTCCTGAGTGACTAATTACTTGCATATCAGCTGTGCAGCTACTCCATTCGCCAATTACGCGGCGACAGTGGGGTATAATTGGATTCTCCACTTGGGCGTTGCCTATTTGCCCTACCTTCGGGAGACGGTCTGTATTGTGTTTTGTTATGTGTAACTGCAACTGCTATGCATGGAGACAAGTATAGTTTGGATTCATGTCCCCGTGGATTGTGTGTGACAGGTAGAGTATTTGGTTCAACATGTGGGTGTACCTGTCATCCCAACGTCTGATAACGGAGTATTGCAAACAAAACCTGTAACATGGCTGTTTGTTCCATTATACAACGCCTGCAATTTTGCATGACGCCTTTAATTGTGTCTCTCACACGGTATGTTGAGGGTTCTGCAGAGGTAATTGACTGACTGGATGTTTGTGCTGCTATTACAGTCTGTATTGCTTTAGTTTCTAGTGTGGGGGATGTCGGTGGGTGTACGTAACATATACAGGTTTGTGGGCCTTGCATTTCTACATAATCCGTTTATATGTTTGTGGGCTCCGTCCCTAATTAGAGAGCTAACAGTTAGTAGACTTATGTTACGGGATTGTACGTTGGGCCGTTGTTAATTGGTTTCTATATCGTCTGCAGGTGAGCTTGCTACTTGTATACCTCCGTAATTGCAGCAATATATCAAGGGATATGTGTAAGTGACAGCTATCCCTTGTATTTCTGTCCCAGATATTTGCAGTCATTGTGGTTGTGTTGTTAAAAGAGCCTCACAGACACAGTTGCCACCTTTTCATATGGTCATTGTTGGACACTTGCGGGACACAAAGCGGTGTTTACAGGCCAACACGTAGCCACGGTCAGTACACAGGTTAGCACATACTTTTATCCTCACTACATACCTATTGTTGTGTGACTTTGGCTACGTATCATATTGCATGTAACATTTACGTTTCATACATACAGGCATAACTATTAAATATGACTGTTACATTATATATGTGACATATTTATGTCCTACCATCTCGGACATTTGCCCTTTGTACTGTTTTATGTCAGGACACACCTGCCCAGGGTGGGGCTGTCCCTCCTACTGTGGGACAGGTAGTAACCGTATGCCTACGGCTAGCTATACCCACACCTACCGTACTGATCTGCCTCTGACTTGGCACTAACAAACACATGTTGCGGACACACACACACATTACAGTCACACAGTGACGCACACGGCACCCTCAATGCACACTTACACAGACTATGGCACTCACAGACACAGGAACACAGTACCTACGTGGACCGCGACACCGGCAGCGGTGACTAACTGTCCCTTCATATCATCATACTATTACTCGCGGATGTACTGTTCCGGTACTGTGTTCTATCGGTCTTTCAGCCTCGTGGTTAAGCATGTCGGTATGTTACACATTCCATGGTTGGCGGTATCCTATTTATTTGTACCTCCAAGATGTTATGAATGTTGTTGAACTATCTATTATATTTGCAGATATCGCTGAATCCATCTATATCACCATATATCCCTCTATTGCCCTTTCTATCTGTATTATATATATGCATATGTGTACATATCTATCTCTCTCTCTCTCTATATATATATATATATATATATAATCTATATCTGGCGGGGAACGTGACAGGCACACATACCACCCTATGCTGTAAGGCTCATGTACTGTTCAGGTGTTGGCATTCCGTGTTCCACTGGCTGTTGTGTTTACAATGTTTGAGGGCTGCCTATGTAGGAGTCGCACATTGGGCCCACCTATACATTGCAATTTACAGGTGGTCATGTTTGTGTGCCATCCATTTAACTGTGTGTGCAGGTGGAGAGGTGTCAGTCCGTAGGGGCCTACACTGTTGGAGTATGTGCTATACATTCCCTCTTTGCCAAGGCGTAGGCATATTGGGCACGCCTCCGTCTGCCTACTGGGGCTGGCACAGTGTGTTCATGGTCTGAATCCCTCTGTGCCTGTAATGGCCTTGGCAATTGCGGTGGGCTATGAGGGCCTTCACCATTTTGTCCCTGCTGCAGCTGCTTCCGCAGGATCATATTATGTAGCATGGCACATACTATGACGATGTGGGCACACGTGCCTGGAGAGTACTGCAAGGCTCCACCAGATGTATCCAAGCACCGGAACCGTGATTTCAGCATCCCGAACACACACTCTATGATGATTCTGGTTTGTGCGTGTGCCTCATTATGGCGTTCTTGCATGGGTGTGTGTGCATTTCTGATGGGAGTCATCATCCACGGCTCCAGTGCATAGCCAGCATCCCCCACGAGATGGCTATGTGGGATGTCCCCCATGACAAATACCTGATACAGCTGTGAGGCATGCCAGATATGGGAGTCATGGTAGCTTCCAGGGCTGCCAGCACACACATCCATGATAATGCCCTGGGCATTGCACACGACCTGGCAGTTGATGGAGTGGAATCCCTTGCGGTTTATGTAGCGCCTACCCTGCTCACCGGGTGGTGACTTGATTTGTATGTGCGTGCAGTCTATCGCACCCAGTACCTCCGGTATTGTGCCACACGGTGGAAGTGGCGCATATTGCTGGCCAATTCCTCCTGAGTTCTGGGAAGTATATCTGCTCATTGGCATGTGGTAACATGGCATCCAGGAACTGGTGTAGTACCCTGGATGCTGATGCCTGTGAGATACCCATTATATCTCCAGTTGGCCTTTGAAAGGTACCTGTGGCCAGTATTCGCAGGCTTACACATACCTTCGTGTCCACTGGGATGGGTTCCCCTCTGTTGTTTCTGGTTCTCAGGCGTGGCCGGCACAGCTCCACTATTTGCTGTAAGATGTCCCTGTCCACCCTGTAACCCTCTACTATCTCCAGGTCATGTAGCCCCTGGTAGGTTACCCTTGGTCTGAACACTCTCCTTCTCCTCTGAGGCCTGCGGTGGTTGTCGGCATCATCCTCCACAACACAGTCAGTCTCTAACACATGCTGATGAATCACAGCTATGGCAGCTCCCAACATGTACATTTTAAAAGTTCCCGTGTTTACACCTATGGTGCAGTGTTTGGGAATACACAGGTGTGTGTTGGGTGCTTTCACACTTTATACTATTGTGCTGTGAACACCGATGATGTCGTAGGGTGTGTATGTACGATCGTAGCTACAGGTTATCTTATGTGTTTTACTGCTGGAACTACTATTGTGGTGCCTTTGGTGTTGAATTACATTTGCCTGCCGTGGATTACCTCTTGACCTTCCCTTTACATTTCTGCACGTTGCACCTACCATTTTCTGGCGTGCATCCTGCAGCCTACTTTCATTTGTACTTTCCTGGACCTGGCGTATCTTGCGTTATGTGTGCTACTGCCGGTCTGCTGTCGGTTTGCTTTGCTCTGCTGTGTCAGGTCTCCTATTTTTGCAATCCAATACCTCCCCTCCTTTCTTTGCATTCCAATGCCTCCCCTATCCTGTTTTGCAGGTTTCTGCAAGCAGACTTGTCAGCTGCCGTCGATTGGCCTTCGTGGGTTGATTGGTGTTGATTGCTCATTAGTACTCCAATTACCCTACTTCCTCATTTCCTTCTTTTCTTCCCCTGACCTTCCTGTGTCTGCTATTGTTTGCGGCGCGTGCATCTGATTACTGGGTTTCGGGAATGTTTTCATCCTCGTACACATGCGCTTTTGGGCACCATGTGTGCTCTCAGCTAAACGATTCCTCCCCACCCCTGTCTTGCAGCTTTGCTTAGCAACGGACAGGCCAGATTTGCAATGCTCCAATGTGCTTACTGCTACGGTGGCACATCCCTCTGCTGATGTCATGTATCTCCTCTGAGCCACTCCTTGGTGTTATACCGCTGTGCCGTATGGTACAACCTTCATCCGGCGGGACATTTGAGATTCAGTATTATCTGCCTCATTTGCATGGCATTGACTACTAATTCATAGTTACCGCGCCGAACACTATCGCAAGCCCTTAGCAACCCTTGCACCTTGGTTGTGGTGTTCCATGCCTACCATTGTGTATTATGCTGTAAACCTGATTTCTATTACGTTGCGATTTTATGACATTTTTATATTATTTCTTTATGTTCCAGTGTCCGCACACATGCCCTGCGGTTGTGCTGTGCATTACTGTGGACATGACATTTAAATGTTGTTATTTACGTGTTGTGCATCTTTTCTTATGCCATTGGCTGTGTATTTCGCCATTGGCATATGTTAACGTTGTGATACCTGGGTCTGGCCCTCTTCCATAGCTCCGATGTTCTGTTTGGGAAAATGTAAACCGTGTTTTTTGGTTTACATTTCCGTGGGCTTACGCTACGCCTGCACCACTTCATGAATCGCTATATGCCTTCATTTGCATGGTGCGACACTGCACATGGGGTGATTAGCATACCTATGCCGGGGGCTGCGCAGTTCTGGCGTACGCCGGTAGTGCATGTGGAATTGGATCGTACCTGAATCGCTCAACGGCCATATTTGGTGTTATAACGCCTACGCTATGCCTGCGCCTGGCGCAAGCTTCATGAATCCCGGGGACTGTATTTTTATATAAAACAATTTAATCATAAACTTCCTGTGGCATCGTTATAAACACAGAATAGCTATGAATTATCACTTGAATGATCGGGAAATGGTTTGCCTGATATAGAGGCATATACACTGTAATCTATCCAGGGGCGGCTTGTGCTATAGGACTACAGGACTGCAGGCCCCCCACCTGTAGAAAGAAAAAAGAAAAGAATAAAAAATAAATCACAAGCCCCCCCCCCACCTGTAGAAAGAAAAAAAAAAAAGAATAAAAAAAATATCACGAGTCCCAGAACTAGTTCCTGGTACTCTCAGAACTCCAGACTGCTGTGTTGGGCAGTCCAGATAGGGAAGAAAGGGATCTGTACCGCACAGACTTCTGGGGCTGCAGGGCAATAACCGCACAGACCGGAAGGACACCGGGCTGCATCACCCGCAGGCTGGAGGCTCCAGCCTACTCTCATCTTGCTGGGAAAACAGTATAGCTTGCGCAGGCTGCTACGGAGGACAGATTATCTGTATAGCTTGAGTGGGCTGCTGCAGAGGACGGATTCAGGCTGCTACGGGGGACGAACGGAGTTTGATCTGCTGCTATGGAGGTAGGACGTGTATTCAGGACTGATCTGCCTGCTATGGAAGACGAACTGAGTTTGATTTTGTGTGTGTGTGTGTGTGTGTGTGTGTGTGTGTGTGTGTAAAATGCCCCAGTTGCTATATACTGGTGGCTAGAGAATACTCAGGCTTGAACCCTGTACCTTGGGTGCAGGTGGTACAGGCCTGAATTCCTACTCACCATCATTTGTAAAAATTTGCATATTTTTGCATCATATTTGTTCTGTTCATCATAAAATCTGTGGTTTCTGTATGTTTGTTGTTCCTAGCAAAGCCAGTAGTGCAATGGTGCACTGGAAGCATTGTTGCCTAACAGCTACAGGTTCTCTGGTTTGATTCTTGGCTGGGGCTTTGTGTGTGGAGTCTGCATGTCTTCCCATCTTAAAAAGACATGTGCCTGGAGTGTTTCTCCCTGCTGTGCTGAAAATTGGCTTTTGTTCTAAGTCGGACTTTATTGGTTAACAAATGTTAAATAAAAATAACAGGCATTTGAATTTCAGACTTCATATTCTTCAGAAAGTACATGACCTTTTATTCTAGCAATTTTCTAAGTTTATAACATGGGTATTTGAAATTTGCCCCTATTTTTGGGGCTGTATTCCCCCATTATTGGCTTCGTCCAGGTTTTTTGTGCCAAGGTTGAGAGCTATGGTGAGAACTGAATTCACTGAATATGTTTGGGGGCCATATTCCACCATTACTGGCTTTGTCTACGTGTTTGTTGCTAAGAGGTTGAGAGCTATGGTGAGAACTGAATTCATTGAGTATGTTTGGGGGCTGTATTCCTCCATTATTGGCTTTGTTCAGGTGTTTTGTGCTAAGAAGTTGACAGCTATGGTGAAAACTGAATTCACTAAATGGTAGCCGTTTAAGTTTGTCTTGCCTCTCTTTCACAAAACGGAAAATTTAAGTGGTAATGTTTCTCTGACTTTTGCACAGGGTCCTGGGTTTAATACTTAGCAGTGAAGTGTATGGTGGTAACACAGCATTTTATTCTAGCAACTTTCCAACATTATACAAGCAATGTTTAAAATGTGTCCCTGATTTTTGGGCTTTTGTCCTCCCCTCAGTAATTGTTTGGCTTTTTCCAGATTTCTTGTGCTGCAAAGTACAGAGATACAGCTGAGTGTCAAGTAGATTTTACCAGAAGCTGAGAGCTGCAGGGGAACAAAAGTTTAGTGCTGCTTATGGTGAGCCTGCTTGCATTGTTAATAGCACAACAGGTAGTATGCATTGCTAATATTGTACTGTGTTATAAAGGGAGTGGATGCTGCAGTCCTTTTTGGCAAAGATACCTAGTAACTGTGAACCTGTTATCAAGTTTGCCATCCATTCCCTTTTGCAATATTACTAGCTTATCATTTTTTTAATGCAACATAGGGAATTTATTCCTCATGGGCAACAGGCACTTTATTTGTAGATGAAATAATGAAATATAAAGTTGTTTGCTAGCAGCAACCTCTTCATTAGTTACAGATTTCTTTAATGTGGAATTATTTAGATGACTTTTACTTCTTCAGAGATTGTGCATATTTACTAATACTGGTGGACTGTAGAAGTTTGAGTAGACTTTTATGATGGAAATGTTCTCGACTGGGCAGTTTTATCATTATTGGTGCATGCATTTTATTTTGTTGTTTACTGGAAAAAATGTTCAGAATTGGGCAGTTTTGTCATTATTGGTGCAAGCATTTGGTTTCATTGTTTACTGGAAAAATGTTAAAACAATAAATTTAAAACGCCCTCTAACAACTGTACTGTATTGTACAAGGAATATAATTTAATACAATCAGAAAGGTGTATCAAGAGCATGTGTATGTTTAGTGTGCAAGGGGCCTATGATTTGAAAACAGCCCAAAGTTAATCTTTATCTGCCATTGGCAAACTGTATTTTCTTAGAATGTGGGTTTCAATGAATGTGAGTTTCAAGGGCAGAGAAGTTTTAATGCTAAGTCTGTTTTCATTGTGAGACTGCATTGCTTTGTTTAGCAGATGTCTTAGTGTTTGTGCTGTAAAATGCAAAATAAAACTTTCAAATGAAGTCCAAATCATAGTAGAGGTAAAACAGTATGCACATTAGTGTTTATGGTAAATGGGGTGAAATAGCCAAGTAATGGTTCATTGGAATGGCTGCAGGGGGGAGGCTCCATTTGACGATGATTTTGTGAGGGGGAATGGTGGCAAAGACAGCCCCGGCTGAACTATACCTCTCAACTGTCCAGATTTTCACAGAATGAATAGATTTTTGCTTCTTATTTTTGGTTTGTTCCTCATAAAAGTTGTGTTTTTCTGGCAAATCCTTGATTTTGCAGAATGTTCTGGTTTGTGCCATAGTTTTTATACTGTTAATTTATGCTTATTATTCAGAAACTGCCTGTTGCTCTGTTTAAGTAGCAATGCTTTAATGACCATCAGGTAAGCTTGTCTGAGATTGTAAGATGCAAGTAAGCTTTAATAAGTATACTGTTAAAGAATTGCCAACATTGAAAGCCTTTCTGTTGTTGCCATGCAGAGAATACTTGCATAACGTATAAGCCTTTGGTATTGAAATGCATGTGACAGTATTTGTAATAAAGGACAGCATTATATTATTTTAAGAAGCTCATTACATTTGTTGGAGACTTGCAGTCATCTTTGCAGGCTTTACCTGTAAACTAAACAGAATGCAAATACCTGTAAACTAAGCAGAATGCAAATCTATCATTTGTGGTCCATAACATGTGCAGTAATCCTTTAAGCAATGTATCTTGAGCTTGTTTCTTGTTTGCTTTTCATTTTTTACTTTGATCATGTTTTCCCCATGAAACAAGTAGATAGATGTTGTCAGGCAGCTGGTCTTTTCTGGATAAGAAACATTTTTACAAGTGGGTTATCACAGAGATTGATACTTTCAGCATGTTACTTGGTACTTTAGTAAAGCTGAATATAAATTATAATTAGAACTGCAGTGCAAGGAGAAGTGGTTTGAGTTGAGTGCTGTTTGTTTTTCTTATACTTGATTTTGACTGGCATTCCAGTAATGTATTTAAAAAGTAATTTATTTTTTTCATGTCTCTCAACCTTTTTGTTTCCATCTAGATATTAAGTAAGCTGTCATACAGCCAATGCATTGAAATATTTTTTTCTTCTACACTTCATTTTGTCGTGATTGGACTCTCAATGACGGTTTGCCACCCAGGGCAGCGTATTTAATTAAAGTTACAGTTTTTGTGGTTTTGAGCATAGCTCCTCCCCTTTCTAGTTGGCTGCACCCCTTCCCATTGACCCCTCCCATTCACCTGTTTCCTGCAGCCCCCCTTTGATTTGAAGTCACCAGCCACCACTGAATCTATCATAAAAACAATATCATTATGGATAAGTACAGTTTACTCATCCAGATGGAAACAAATACATGAAGGAATATGGTTGAAATTAGGTTTTGCTGTACCAAATAATACACTGAAATAGTATCCGCGGTGGTGCAGCGGTAGCGTTGTTGCCTCACAGCAAGAGGTTCTCCCGTTCAATTCTCGGCTGGAGTGCGGGGAGTGCCTTCTGTGTGGAGTGTGCATGTCCTCCCCGCAGTTGGGTGGGCGTTCGAAAGACATGCGTAAATGGGCGTGCCTTCATTGAAGGTTGAACGTCGAGCTGGCACCTCGGCTTTCATGAAAATCTACTGCCAATCATTAGCAGACTGGAGTTCCGCTGTGGTGACCCCTAACCGGGAAAAGCCGAAAGACAACAACAGTATCTTTTCTCTGGTTTGTTAAGACAACACACACAACAAAAAATAAACGCAAACATTTACATTCCAAGTTTATCACATGTACATTAAAAGCTTAAGAAAACTTTATAAATAACAACAATCCTGACATAAAAGCATGGTCATTTTCAAAACCTTTGATCCAGAAACAGTTAAGGCCTTTAAGAAGAAAAAACGAATTTATTAGCATCAAGTGTTGGATTCTGGAAAAGTTCTAACAATGGAACAAGTAAGAAGGAAATCTTAATTTGGATAATAACTTGTGGCTATTTATACAAGATATAAGACAACATATTTTAAGCAGACAGGAGACAATACAGTTAACAATTAGACAAGATGCCCCTAAATTTATAGAACACGTGATCTTCATAGCAAATCAACCTATTACTGGAAATGGGCACTTTGTCAAGCATTTATAAAATAATTAATTAAAAAAGTAAAAATATACCTTAAAGAAACTCTGGGATTACTGTAGAACAGTTAATAATCAATTCCCAAATGAAAGTGATAAACTAATTCTCCTCTCCTCAAAACAAACATTTATTTCATTACAGTAGAAGCTTTTCACATGGAAGTTCATACACATCTTGCATAACACCTCATAAAATGGAATTAAAGTTTAAAAAAGATATTGGCTGTTGGAGATGCAGTTACATGTTCTGTGATTGGCAGCTGCTGATATCATTCTGGGATAAAGTTAATTATTTTTACAAGCAATTTGTAATGATAAATTCCAGCTATCCAAATCTTTTTTTTTAATAAACATCTTTTATTAAATTATCACATATGACATAGGCAATTTTTGCATTTATATAAATGAAAAACAAAATGATGCCACTTTAGTTGCAAACATTATACATCACAGACACCACTGAAACAACTGTAGTTGCAAATATTATACATCACTTTTATAATCTATCCAGTCATTGTCAGTTAAGCATTATATGGCTCATTCAAATCCTGCCTCTTAAACCTCATTCCTTCTCTGTATATATTGTTCCCCTAGTCCCATTTTTTTCTATGTAGTTTGCTCCTATTCCAGTTCCAGTTGGTTTATCTCTGTTACTATATTTACTACTTTTAGTAAAGTTGGTGTGGACCTTGATTTCCATTTTCTAGTAATTGCTTTTTTTGGCAGCTGCCATGATTAGACTCAGCAAGACTTTGCTATGTCTAAGCAATTCCGATTCTGCATCATAGCTCAAAAAAAAAAAATCATCTCCCCGATCAATCCAATCCTCTCACCCAGCATCTCCAACAGAGTGGTCTGCAGGGAATCCCTAAAATGTGCCAGCTTATTATACTTACAAAAATATGTTCCCAGCCACCTTTTTCTTGCCTGTCACATCTCCAGCATTTGCTATCCACCTGAGGAAAAATTCTTTGGAGTCTACTTGGGGTATAAAAATATCTATGTAAACGCTTCCAGGCAAAGATCCTAAATCTTCTAGACTTTGTTGCATATTTGGGAGATATACATATATCCCCCCATTATATACTGCAGTGGTGGTGCTGCGGTAGCGTTGTCGCCTCACAGTAAGACGTTGTCCTGTTCGATTCTCAGCTAAAGCGTCTTCTGTGTGGAGACATGCGTGAATGGGTGTACCTTCAAGGTTGTGCGTCAGAGCTGGCAACTCGGCACGTACAAATCTACTGCCAATCATTAGCGGACCGGAGTTCCGCTGTGGCGACCCCTAACTGGGAAAAGCTGAAAGACACAACAACAACATATATCCCCCCATTGTCTCTTCATGAATTACTTTTCCAGTCTCTTTTTCCCAATTCTTTCAAAGCTTCTCTGATTGATTCTTATAATTATCATGCAATATTTTATATAGTTTACTAATTATTCCTTTTTTAACTCCAGCTTCTGTTCTAGATTTTATTAAAAACTCTACCAATACTGGTCTTTCATTTAGGACCCCCCCCCATTTCTTTGTTTGCCTATACTCTGATATCAATCCTTGATAAGGGAAGGCAATTTCTAACCTGCAATCCAAATAAATTCTTGGCCTCTTCCCATTCTGTTACCTTTCCCGTTCTAGTTATTTGCTTCCAATACCTTAGTTCCTTTGTCAGTTTTCTTCAATACCTTAGTTCCTTTGTCAGTTTTCTTCAATAAATTCCAGCCCCCTCTTACCTATTATCTGTATCCCTAACCAGTCATCCCTATCGACAGAATCTCTTTTCTCCATTCTCATGCTAGTTTAGTTCTTGGAAATACTCCCTGCTATTTTATAGATATAATACTTTGTATGATTTTTGTTGCTGTCCTTAAGAGTCTGCATCCCAAATCTCAATCTCTCCTTATTTCTTGCACTTCCTCCCTGTGTCATCATCATTTCTTTCCACTTTGAATTATAGTTTTCTGCTTGTACTATGTACAAGAGTCTTAAATGTGATGCTCTAAAATACCCACTCAAATTGGGTAATCCTAGTCCACCTTGTTCTATTGGAAGAACCATCTTATCCCATTTTACCCTTGCTGTCTTCCCTTCCCAGATAAAGTCCTTCAACTTTTTTCAATTGCTATCTCCTCCTCCGGTTGATAAACATATGCCTAACCTGTGTATGGGACTAAAAACATTTTAATTGCTTGTATCTTAGTATCCATATCCATATAACAAAGCTTCCAGGTTCTCAATTTTTGTATTATCTTCTGTTTTAGTCTCTTCTCACATATCCTTAGCTGCCACAATGGGTGTACTTTATTTACGTGAAAGCTTAAAACAGCAAATACATATGCATCGAACCGAGAAACCATCAAAACACAATAAAAACGGAACTACACAACAAACATGACATGTAAGCTGTAGGCAGGGGGGCAAGCCACACCCCCCGCTACTTAAATATACCAACTCCAAGATTGCACTACATTGAAGTAAACTGAAATCTCTAACTATGGAGATTTCCGTTTACAGTTTTCGACGGTTCGCACATTCGATGCATATGGTTCAATGCATATGCATTCGCTGTTTTAAGCTTTCGCGTAAATAAAGTAGACCCGTCACAACAAAGTCATTTCTAATCCATACTCCTAAATACTTCATTTTATCATGTCCCCATAAATATGGATATTGTTCACCAGTTTGTGCGTGGGTACATAATTTACCACTGTTGCCTTTGTTTTAGCTTCATTAATTTTGTATTCTGAGAAGATTTGAAACTGTCTTAAAATGTTCCACAGCACTGTAATTTCCCTTTCTGGTTTTGTCATGTATAAAATAAGGGTATATGTTAAATGAACGAAAGTTCATCTTGGCAAATGCTCACGAGTGAAAATTGCGGAACTCGAAACCTCAATTGTGAGATCACGGTACAGTGAAGATGGGAATATTTGCCCTGTCCTCACTGTAGTGCGATCTCAGAGTTGGAATATATATTTAGTGGGGGGGGGCACAGCCCCCCACAATTGCAGTTTCGAGTTCCTGGATTTTCGCTCATGTGAGCGTTCACTAAGATGAATTTTCGTTCATCTAATATAGACCCAAAAATAATATAATCTGCAAATAGAGCCAGCTTTTCCTGACTACTATACCAGTTACATTCTTGAATTTCTGAGTCCCTTATTTTTTTTGCCAGTGGGTCCAAATATAATGTAAACAACAAAGGGGAAAGCGGATAACCCTGCCTGGTTCGTTTACTCAAGCAAAAGTTATCAGAGAGGACCCCACCCACTTTAATTTTCGCCTCTGATCCCTCATATATACTCCTAATCAACCTTATAATTTGTATCAGGGAAAGCAACTGCTTCCATTGCCCTGCTCATGAAGTCCCAGTCAAATAATTTCTCTGCATCACGACCCACCAATAACAGTGGTATATTCTTACATTCTGCTTCCCTCTGAATCGCCAGTGTTTTGTTAATATTGTCAAATGTTTGCCTCCCCTCCACAAAACCACAGTGATCCATATCTGTCAATTTTGGTATCACTTTTGCCATTCATTTAGCCGTTCTAGGCATAAATGTTGTTGTCTTTTGGCTTTTCCCGGTTAGGGGTCGCCACAGCGGAACTCCGGTCTGCTTATGATTGGCAGTAGATTTTCATGAACGCCGAGGTGCCAGCTCGACGTTCAACCTTCAACGAAGGCACGCCCATTTACGCATGTCTTTCGAACGCCCACCCAACTGCGGGGAGGACATGAAGACTCCACACAGAAGGCACTGCCCGCACTCCAGCCGACAATTGAATGGGAGAACCTCTTGCTGTGAGGCAACAACGCTACCGCTGCACCACCACACTTTAATAATAGTTTAGTATTGAAACAGACCTGTATGAAGCTGGATCCGATGGATCTATACTCTTTCAGTATTACCTTTAACACCTCCTCCTTCCAGGATGCTGGTGCTTCTCCTCCTCTTAAAATACTGTTAAACAAAACCTTCCATATCTTTAGTAGTTTTTCCCTCCTAGCTTCCAAACATTCACAGGAATACCATCTATTTTTGGGGATTTTCCTGTACATTGGTTATACATAGCCATTTTTATCTCATCTCTTCCTTTCCTAACAGTTAGTAATTGAGCCTCATCTGCCTCTAACCTTGGTATATTTAATTCTTCCATAAACATTTCCATTTGTAAGTTTTCTTGATTTTTCATATTTCTCTTTTATACAAACTTTCATAAAATTTCTGAAATATTTGTAGTACTTCTACAGGATCTGTTGTTAACTTCCTTGTTATAGGTTCCCTAAGCTTGGTGGCAGCCCTTTCAACTTTCTTTTCCTTGAGCTGTTAATAATTCTAGAGCACAAAAACTTTTATCAAAAAAAGTTGCTTAACAGCAATTTCTCTAAATTCGTGCATGTTATCAAGGTAATCCCTTATTTTCTGTATAGCATTCTGCAGTTGCTGCTTTTTTTTTGTTGAGAGATTCACCCTATTTTGCAATACTTTAACACTGTCAGTCCCTCTAAATAATTATTTTTACTTCCTAACCATATCTCCCTTTCCTTTATTTCCACCCTAGTTTTAAACTCCACATTAATTTTATCCCACTCCCTAGCTATATTTTCAGAATAAAATTATATCTTCTCTAGTATCTCCTGAATTAATTCCAAAACCAATTCCTTAAATTCCTGTGTTTTCAACGGATAGGTGGGAGAGCACCAGTGTCTCATTTTTACTTCATTACTTTGCGTTTTTATTTTAGTTATTGTTGGCGCATGATCTGAAATAGTTTATTGGGTATGTTTTCAAGACCTTCAATTAAATGCAAATGTTCCTGTGAGATATAAAATCTGTCTAGCCTAGCCCACGTTTTGTATCTCGCTGAATAATATGTAAATTCACTTTGAATTCCTAGTACTGAATTCACATCTTCCTTGCCAAATATTTTTATAAATTTCCCCAATGTACCCTCCTTTGTTCTATTTTACCTTCTAGGCCCCCCAGGCACATCTTCACTGTTGCAAACCATATTGCAATATACACCTATAAGTAATATTCCTTGCTGAAAGCTGATTATTTCTCCCAGAATGTTTTTAAGCTCCATTATAGCAGTTTTAGATGGAATGTAAATGCATGCCAGTGTAATCCTCCTCTCTAGGCAATAGCCCCTTAGTAATATGCATTTTCTATTGTTATCTTTTTTTTTTTCCTCTACTATCACTATTGGAGCTCCTCTTGCAGTTAATACAAGTACTCCTTTTCCTTTGCCCTAGATATTCCACTGAGTAACCATCCTGAAAAACTTTATCAAATTCACATGTTCTGTTCTTTCCATGTGTGTCTCATGTAGCATAGCTATTTGCATTCTACGTTTTTAATATAATTCACTACTCTTTCTTTTTTATATTTATCTGTAACACCATTCAGATTGAAAGACATTACAGAAAACATCGTTTTTTATAGTAATTATTGTCACATTTTATGTATAACTGCTTTTTTGTTAAATGTATAGTTCCAACTTTTATGTTGCATGCATATACTGTTTGGCAGGGTGGTTTTTTATACAGTTGATGTTCTTCGTGTTTCACTGTTGCAGTCATTACATTTGGGTAATCCTGCTGGCAGGTTGCTCTCAGTCTGCCTGAATTCCAAAGTCCTGGGTCCTGCGTCGGCTGTCGTTGCCCCCTCCCCGTCATCGGGGGTATAAAAGAAGCAGCTGACGCCATTTTCTTTTGTCTTTCTTGCCGTGTGGTGCCCGAAGCAGAAGCAGTTTGCAAGTGCCGGTCGGCTGACTCCTGAGATTTCCGAGTTCGAATTTCAGATCCGAAGTCTTCTATAAAGCTAAGTACCCCGTTGGGGAAACTTTTTTCTTGCTCCAGAACCAATGTCAGAAAAAGTTAATAATTGTATTTCTTGTGGGAAGCAAATACCTCATAAGGACTTTCATTCTTACTATATTCCTTGTCTAGGCCCTGATCATAATTTTCTGGGTTGTCGGTTTTCTGCTAGATTTAACCAATGCACTGTTAAGCGTCGGTATGATTATGCATTAAACTACTTTGGACGCAGATTTAATTATCCAGAAATGTCGTCGGAAAGCCATCCGACTACCGGAGTTCACAAAAAACACAAAGAAAAAGAAAGACAACCGAGGCCCAAAACCGACGACGAAGCTTCTCCTAAGCCAGTCCCCAGTTTGCTGGTTCTCAGTGAGGCGCTTTCGCAGCCCCTGACGACCGCTACTTTAGAGTCGCAGGCCGCTGCCAACTCCCACGTGGAGTCGACCATGCCGCTGGAAACTCGAAGTATTGGAACCTCGGACGCTAATCCTTCAGATGGGTCCGGAGCCGCTGAGCAGGCACTGGCTTCTGAGGGTGTATTCAGACCCAAACACCTATACATTAAACCGGTTTCAAAGGCAAAGACTCAAGTACCTTCAAAGGCAAAGAAGCAACCTCAAGAGCCACGTGGACAGGCCTCCGGCCATTTTGAGCATTTGTTTTTTGGGCATGAAGACTTGATTACCTTGATCAGGGGTTCCCATCCCCCTCCTGATAAGAGGCCTAGGCAAGAGACTGACTATGAATCTTCAGATCAGGTTTCCATTTCTTCTGATTCCTCTTCTGATCAGGAATATTCTTTTCCCCCTATGAGGATTCTGATGCTGAAGAATCCATACCTTCATCTTCTCCTCCTGAGGATTATTCTTTTGGGGAAACTTTACATACCATGAGGGAGCATTTCCATGGGGAGAGCCAAGATTTTTCAGAGTCTAAAAAGAGGCTCAGGGATTTCCTGTTACTACCTCAGCACAAGCCACTAGCCAGCCCTCCTGTGTTAGACATTGTAGATGATGTGTTTTCGGAGTCAAGCCTTATCCCTGACTCCTTACCTCCAGCTCCTGTTAAGCTGACAGATATTACAGGGTCCCAAACTCACATAAATTCCTTTTTAAAAACCCAGCTGCAGACCCAGAAACTATTTCTCAGGGTCCCAAGGGTGTTTAGGCTTCCACTGCAAAAAACCCTTCCCCCTTCTGATAGGGATTCTAGGGCTCTGGATAGATGGGGTAAAAAGGTTTACACATCTGCTACCTTGGCTGTAAGGGCCTTAAACTGTCAGTTTCATATGCTCAAATATCAGCAACATGTCATGGCATTGCTTTAACAGAGAATGTTAAATTCTGAATGTGCAGATAACAAGGAAATGCAGGATATATTGCATGCAGCTGAACAAGTTGGAAAGCATACTTTGCAATGTGGTTTTGATTCTTTAGAGGCCTCCTGCAGGGCCGCAGTTACTGGTTCTGTAATTAGTAGTCATGATTGGTTAAAGGAACAAAATCTGCCTGATCATGTTAAAGTTAAATTATTAAATGCACCATTACAGCATGATTCTTTGTTTGGTGTTAAGGCAGAAGAGGTGTTAAAGAAAATGGAGGACAAGGCTAAAGCTATGCAAACGATCAAAGATTTCTTACAAGTACAGCCACCTAGGTTCAGTAGACAATGGCCAACAAAGAATTGGTCCTTTCCAGTGTCAGACAGACCTCAAAGGGGTAGACCCAGACGCCCTAGAGGCAGATCCCAGACTCAACGTTCATACAGGTCAAAGCAATGGGGTGCTTCTACCTCTAAAAGTGGAGAAGACAAATCACAACCTTACAGGAAACAGTCCCAATGACTTCCCCCCCTGCCTGCACCAAGCATTTATTTCTTGGCAGCACCCTTAGGAGGAAAATTAGCACTTTTTTCTCAAAATTGGCACATTTATAACCCAGGACAAGTGGGTTCTAAATATTGTGTCACAAGGCTACAAGTTCCATTTCCATACTCTGCCAAAGACAAACGGCTGGCCAGATCTGTCAAAAAATCAATGGGCAGAGGCACAAAAACAAAGTCTCATCCCTCATGGACATGAGGGCCATTCAACAAGTGCCAGAGCAAGAGCGGGGACAAGGATTTTACTGTTCTTGGTACTCAGAAAGGACAAGGCCTTGAGGCCAGTACTAGACCTATCGATTCTGAACACATTCCTGGATATACCAAAATTCAAAATGTTGACTTTGCAGCAACAACTGCCCATGCGGGGCAAGAATGCTTGGCTTGTAACTTTAGACCTAAAAGAGGCATACCTGCATGTCCCAGTCAGACAAATATGCAGAAGATACCTCAGATTCAAGGCTGGCTCAATGCATTACCAATTCTCTGCACTGCCCTTTGGCTTATCTACTGAGCCCAGGGTCTTTACAAAGTGCCTGGCACCAGTAATTGTGTTCTGCAGACAGAGGAATACAAATATATCCTTACTTGGACGACTGTCTAATTCAAGCAGAGAACAAGGACATTCTTCTACAGCATCTGGCGTTTGTGAAAAAAACTTCTAACATGCCTAGGGTACACAGTCAACGAAAATAAATCAAAACTAGTACCCTCTCAAGAGATAATATTCCTGGGTGCAAGCTTAAATACAACTGCCCAGATCGCTTACCTCACGCCAGACAAACAAAGACAACTGACTACCTACTTCAAAAGGTTAGCAACAAAGGCCCAGTTATCTGCAAGAAAATTTCTGCAGGCTTTGGGTTTCATGGCATCCTGCATCCTACTAATTCCATATGCAAGACTGCGTATGAGAAAACATCAATGGTACCTAAAACGTGTTTGGACTCAACATTGCCACAGCCTGGAAACTATAATTACTCTCATTCCCTGCTTGCAACAGGAGTTTCGATGGTGGGCAAAGGCTTGTCACCAAAACAAGGGACAGCCGTTCACATTACCTCCAGCCAGGCAAACACTAACAATGGATCCGTCAGATTATGCCTGGGGGGCCCACATGGCAGGAAGACGCATTCAGGGAACATGGACCTCAAACC
Source organism: Protopterus annectens (assembly GCF_019279795.1). Taxonomy (NCBI): domain Eukaryota; kingdom Metazoa; phylum Chordata; order Ceratodontiformes; family Protopteridae; genus Protopterus; species Protopterus annectens. The sequence goes on from NC_056737.1 coordinate 521,408,443, forward strand.
AAATGCATCTACATATCAATCAAAAAGAGATGCTAGCTGTTCAAAATGCCCTGACAGCCTTCAAGAACCTTCTTCAACCAGGACAACTACTGATAAAGACAGAGACAACACCACGGTCATGTGGTATATAAACAAGCAGGGAGGCACACATTCTTACCCCCCTTTGCAGACTAGCCATGACTTTGTGGGACACAGCATTGACTTACCAAGTACATCTGCAGGCACAATTCCTGCCAGGAAGGAAAAATACTCTGGCAGACTTACTAAGCAGAAACCTCATGGATCTCCACGAGTGGCAGCTGGATCCACAAGTCTTCAGCATGATAACAAGGAAATGGGGATGCCCAGACATAGATTTATTTGCCTCCCCTCACAACTACCAACTACAGAGATTCTGCACAAGGATTTATCACAGACAAGCATGGAAAGTGGACGCCCTATCCTTCAGCTGGAAAAACGTATCAGTGTATGCCTTTCCCCCGCTGCCTCTCCTCCCCAAGTTACTCCTAAAGGTTAGATATGAGAAGCCAAAGATGATACTGATTGCACCAGACTGGGCCCACCAGCATTGGTACCCAATATTAAGGAGCTTGTCTCAATGCCCAGATTGGACCCTACCACAAGTACCGCATCTACTGTCCCAGTAAAACAATCAGATCCTACACAGCCAGTTCAGGACTTTAAACCTGGCAGCATGGCGGATAATGTAGTCCTACAAAACACACCTCTCAGAAAAGCTGTGATGGATGTCATTTTGGAAGCCAGAAGGCCTAGTACTAGAAAATCTTATGCTGGAAAATGGAAGAGATTCTGTGCTTGGAACCGGGCACAAGGAACAGATACAGCTGTGCCAAATATTCCTCAGATTTTACAATTCTTAACTGACATGCTGGACAAAGGCCTATCTTTCTCATCTAATAAAATTCATGTCTCTACCATTTCGGCTCATTACAATGCAGAGCCACCAATCTTTTCTCATCCCTTTATTAAAACAGTACCTCAGAGGAGCCAAAAATTTAAGGCCTCCAAGGAGATCACCAATGCCTGCATGGGACCTCAACTATGTCTTGGAAAAACTCACCCTGCCTCCTTTTGAGCCAGCTGCTACTGCTGATTTAAAGTTTTTATCTTTGAAAACAGCTCTGCTCCTAGCAATAACTTCTGCAAGACGAGTTTCAGAGCTACAGGCACTCATGGCTGTGGAACCTTTTATCATTTTTTATCCGGACAGGGTCTCCCTGAGGATAAACCCAACATTTATGCCTAAAGTGGTGTCCAGTGTGGCTCTTAACCAAACCATTCATCTGCCAACTTTTTATCCAAATCCACAGAACAAAGGGGAAATAATTCTGCATTCTTTGGACATACACAGACAGCTTAGATTCTACTTGGACAGAACCAAGGTTTTCAGAAAAACAGAGCAATTACTAGTGACCTATGCTGCAGGATCACAAAGAAATGATATCTCAAAGCAGACTATTTCAAAATGGATAGGCCACTGCATTCGTTTCTGCTACTTGTACCATGGAAAGCCAGTGCCTAAGGGCATTAGGCCACATTCCACCAAAGCTGCAGCCACTTCAGCAGCCTTTCTCAGAGGCATACCAACCAAGGACATTTTAGAGGCAGCTACTTGGAGTTCAGTGCACACCTTTACAAAGCACTATCATCTGCCACTCTAGTCTAAATCCAGGGCAGGCTTTGCCACTGCAGTTCTGCAGGGCCTCATAGTGTTGTTTAGCTCCAACCTCCCAACCATAGTTTTGGGAATCTACCCAAATGTAATGACTGCAGCAGTGAAACACGAAGAACATAGTACAGTTGTGTACACTTACCATAAATGTAGATGTTAGAGTGTATTCACTGTTGCAGTCCAGGTTACCCACCCGCCAACCCCCCTTTTTCTTCTAATGGAACCTATGTGGTGTATTTGCTGGTGGAAGAAGATAAAGTTTATATTGCTGCATGTTATTTTATGTATAGATATAAATTTTGAATACCTTTTTTGGGGGCACCTGACATCTGGGGCAAGAAAAACCTAAAGAAATGGCGTCGGCTGCTTCTTTTATACCCCTGACTATTTGACGTTGGGGAGGGGGCGACGACAGCTGACACAGGACCCAGGACTTTGGAATTCAGGTCGACTGAGGGCAACCTACCAGCAGGATTACCCAAATGTAATGACTGCAACAGTGAATACACTCGAACATCTACATTTATGGTAAGTGTACACAACTGTACTTTTCTTGTCATATCCATTTGTGCCTATGCCACATATTGCATAACTTTTTTTTTTGAAAGCCCTCAAACAGAACAAATAACCCTCCAAACGCCCCCTAAAACTTATTAACTTAGTAATACACAAGTATTTACATCTTCAAATATAGTTTTTGCTTCCCAATAAGAACAAAAGTTCCAAGTTGATAGCCACACAAACAGGCTAGATTTCACCAAAAAGAAAGGTTAGTCATGCTAAGACGCATGGTACAGCTTGTGCTAATAGTAAGTGCTGTTTGATTTGGTCTATTTTTACAGCTGTCCCAGCTGAGAAAACAGTTGAATGCTTTCAGCAAGCCATTTCTCTGTATCAAATTGTCTTCTAGTGATCTGCAAACCAGACACTGCTAAGGGTACTTTGTTTACCAGAAAAAAATCTTATTAATATTCAATATTCTTTCATTTACATGCTTTGTAATAAACTCGTTACTGGATAACGCCTAGGGTCTTAACCCAGTCGTTTCCCTATGCAGGCATGGGAAATAGCATACTGATTTATCTTTTGTCATACTCTTAACCAGACCCTTCCTTTCTCACTACTTTCTCTCTCCATCTTTTTTGTTATTGCAGCACCTACATTTTTTTAAAACTGAACAAAGAAAAACAGAGAAGAGAGAAAAAGAAAAAAAAAACAAAAGGACCGGTTGTATCCCCATTGCATTTAAAAAAAAAAAAAAAACTGAGAACTTTATTTTGTCTAATTGGCTTTATATTATCTTTAACGCTCTCACAGCTGGGAAAACCCCTGATTGTTTTCAGACAACGTTGTATCCTAGCCAATTTCTCTGATCTGTATTTTTTTTCTTTTTCCTCCGCTAATCTCCTTCCACCAGACTGTATCCAGTTTCTCTTTATTAAATTGTATCCATGGAGATATGAAGACCAGCTGCAGAATTGCTACTTAGTATACATGCATTTGCTAGAAAAAAACTCATAATAGTCAATATTCTTTTTCATTTACTTGCTTTGTCTTAAAACTAATCAGTCTAAGGTTCTTAAGTCAGTCATTTCCCCGTGCAAGAATGAAAAAAAGCACATTAATTTTAACTTTGTCATATCTTTTTAACCAGGCTCCTTTTTTTCCATTGGATTGCCTGTATTTCTCAAAATTGTACAAGAAGAGAGAGAGAAGAGGGGAGAAAAAGAAAGGCACCACCTGTTTACAATCCCCATTACACTTAAAAATACCACAAATACAGCACTATTAAAAATAGAAAGTGTTTTCTTTACTTGGTTAGCGTTCTCCCTTTTCTTCCCCTCCCAAAGCATTTTTCCGAATAATAATGACATGAAGTAGGGCATATACTTTAGGAGTCCCCACAACTCCAACAAATTTTGAAAAAGTCCAGTATTTCCCGAATTCCTTGTTCTGTCATATTTCACAAATATAATTTATTACATTGTAATCCCACATTGTTACTGGTTTTATTGCTGTTCTCCATCGCCTAAATCCTCTCTCTGCTTCATTTGCAATGCACTCTCGATTCTTCTAGTCAACTCTCGTGCTCCTTTCCTTCTCTCCATACATTTTCCTTTGAAATACTGGAAAAGGTTTCACAGGTACAGTCTCTCTCTGGTCTTTTATTACCAGAGGAACAAGAAGCAGAATCTCCTGTTTAACAGCTCACTTTTTGTTGGACAAACTTTTGTATTTCCACCTTAGCATGCACTTCATCAAAAAAATGATTTTGTCCCTCCAGGGAAGAAAACCTTAAAAGCTGGATACAGCAGATTGAATGTCACACCCGCGTCTCGACATTCTTTGAATAGTGGAATTAATTTACTTCTCTTTTGCCTGGTGTACAATGAGTAATCATTCTCCACAAACACTCTGTTCTCCCACTTTTAGTATTTTGTCTTCCTGCCACAGTTTTGTCAGAATCAACTCTTGCTGGCAAGATTGCATCTTTACTACTAAAGGTCAAGGTTGCTTTCTTATAGCTAGGTTTGGAACAATACACACTGTGCTCTTTCAACTACCAACTCCTGCTGTGGAATACCAGTCTAGTTGGTTATTTGTGCTTTCATAATAAAATTAATGCAGCTTTTTCCTTCCAGCTTTTCTGGTATAGCTGAAAATTTCAGGTTTTCCATATGTGCTCTGTCCTCTAATTCTATTATTTTTTTTAAATATCTCTTCCTGAGCAGTGTCATATTTAGCCAGCCTTTTCTTCATTTCAACCTGTGATTTTTGCAACTTTTATCTTGTCATCTGACTGTGTGTTTAAAGCTTCTTCCATTTTTTCCATCCCTTTGTTGTTTGTGTTGATGTACTTCTTCAGTGTTTTGTTTTTTTAACCAGGCCTGTATTTAGTTACCTTATATCTTCCTGTAGGTTATTGGAAGTCATGTCTGAAGGTTCAATTGCTTTTTGCTGAACAGCTGCAGAACTTTCCCCAGTCAGTATTTCTTCCTCACTTTTTCTAGCTGATTTTTTTCCAGGTCTTCTGTATTTCTTTATTCATGTCATCCAGGTCATGCACTTAACTAGCCATTTACCGAAATTTACCCATAAACACAAGTCTACTGGCATTCTCTACTGAGTTTCTGTTTTCACACTGGGAGAGCTAGAAACAAGCTGTTAGTCTGCAGCCATCTTGGAAGAGCTATCTAAATCTTTGATTCCATTTAATGTTCCTATACCTAGCTGTGTTCCAAAAGCAAAGTTTGCACTTCTGTGGACAATATTGGCCATTGCAAGAAGGACTATAACAATAAATTGGAAACGTGAGTCTTCTCCTACATTCAAAGAATACAGGAACATTGTGTTGAATGTGTAGCAACTGGAAATGAATACCATCAGAAAAAGAACTACACCACTACATATAATTCATGCCCAAAAGTAACTGAAATACTGAAGAGTAATGACTGTAGGAATTTATGAAGTGAGTTTTTAATGTACAAATTAAGTTCATAGTTTATTCTAGGCACCCTTGTAAATAGTTTGATTTGTTGTTTGTGTTTGGTGTATCTATTGTTAACCTGTATATACTGTGTGTATATATTTCAGTGTTATAAAACATTTATTTTTGGAAGCTCAATAAAAACCATTGAAAAAAAATTGCTACAAGAAATGGATGGCAGTACCAGTATTTGGTTGGTTTAATGATACATTCAGTGTTTACCACAGGTAATGAAATTATTGAAATTAGAGTAAGTATAGAATGTGAAGATGTTCTGTGATTTTTGTCATAAAACAAACTTAACATGGTTAGAAGTTTGCCCTGGGCAGTACTCAGCTATGTAAAATATAGTGAATAGTAATAGCACTATATGGACAAGGTGCAGGCTGTTATAATCAAGGTTAATGAAAAGAATGTAATGTAAAATGTTGATACTACTTCTTTTTTTTGTAATTCTGAATGAGGTATGTGCTTCTAATATCACCATAGAAGTTTGTTTTAAAAGCAAGTCTGTTAAATGGTGAATAAATCACTTTAAGCAGTAAGAGCGACCTGGCTGAGTTAACTTAGGAGCCATAGATAGAACAAAGTTTTTTTTCAAGCATACTTAAACGTGAATTATCAGAATGGTATTTTGGGTTCATGGCGTCCTTGGATTGGATTTTGGCACTGGTTGGTCATCTTTAACAATTATTCAACTGCACTAAATGCAATAAATGAGACAAGACAAAAATACTGTTACACATGAGAGGGGAGAGAGTTTATAGAAATATGAATTGAAATGGTGTGAGGAAGCAGATGCATACAATGCAGTTAAAGGAAAAATATTTTCACCCTCCCACCTGAAATAACTTTTAGAAATACAGTACATTAAAGCAGTTTGTAGAGGATATGCAGTATAAAAGACTTGAGGCTTATCCCGGTTAGGGGTCGCCACAGCGGATCACCGGTCCGCTATTGATTGGCAGTAGAGTTTTTTATGGTGTCGAGTAGCCAGCCCGGTGCCCAACCTTCAAAGAAGACAAACACACACTCATGCACCTACCTGCATGTCTTTAAAGTTTGATCAACCACAGGGAGGACATGCAGACTCCACACAGAAGGAACTCCCGCCGAGAATTGAACCCAAAGAACCTCTTGCTGTGAGGCGACAACACTAACCGCTGCACCACAGCGGCCTCGGATGTGTAGTATACAAGACTGAAATGCCATTTGAGTGGCTGCAGCTTTAGTGACTGCCACTTAGAGATTAAAACGCAAATAATGTAAAATTGTCCAAGTAAAGCAAAGACAGTGATTTTAGATGCACTCAAATTTACAGTTGAAAACCTATTACACTTAGGGTTGCCATCTTTTCAATTGCCCAAAGTGCAGTATTATTTATAGAAACATTAGATTTTGTAGGACAAATCCTATCCAAACCATTGCAGAGAGTCAAAGTTCAGTATTTTGCCAATAATAAAAGCTCAGATGTTCTTCGTGTTTCACTGTTGCAGTCATCACATTTGGGTTATCTGCTTGCAGTAGCCCTCAGTCGGCCTGATTAACAACGTCTTGGGTCCTGTGTCTGTTGCTGTCCCTTCTTCCATGACGTCAGGTCGTCAGGGATATAAAACATGTAGCCGACACCATTACATCAGTCTTTCTTGCCGTGCGGTGCCCGAAGCAGAAGCCGTTCGCAAGTGCCGGTCGGCCGACTCCTGAAATTTTCATTTTCGAGTTTCAGAACTGTAAGTCTTTAACTAAAGCGAAGTACCCCGTTGGGGAAACTTTTTCTTACTCCTTACCGATGTCAGTAAAAGTTAATAATTGCATTTCTTGTGGAAAGCAAATACCTCACAAAGATTTTCATTCGTACTGTATTCCTTGCCTAGACCCTGACCACAATGTACCTTGCTGTCTGTTTTGTGCTTTATTTAATCAACACACTATCAGTCATCTGTATAGTTTCACCTCTAAATATTTCGGTTCTCGGTTCAATTATCCAGAAATGTCGTCGGTAAGCCATCCGACTACCGGAATTCTGAAAAAAATGCAAAGATAAAGACAGAGACAGGCCGCATAAGTCCAAAGCTGCCGACGACGCTTCTAAGCCAGTCGCCAGTTCGCCGATACTCAGTGAGGCACTTTCACAGCCCCTGATACCCACTACTTCTGATTTGCAGACCTCTACTGAGACCCATTTGGAGTCCGGTATGCCGCGAGATGCTTCAGCTGTGGAACCTGCGGATGTCTGTACCTTGGATGGGTCCAGAGCCGCTGTGCAGGCACCGGCTTCTGAGGGTGTATTCATGCTTATTGACTTTCATATTAAACCAACGCCTCCTTCTTCTTTAAGGCCTAAACCTCGAACCATGCCTAGAAAACAGACGCCCAGGCTGCATGCTCAGGCCTCTATCGCTAAAAAACAAATGATAAAAATGGCTGAAGATCTTATAGCTGTAATCAGGGGAAGCCAACCACCCTCTTGTAAGAGACCTAGGACTGAAATTGTTTATGAATCTTCTGACCAGGATTCTGTTTTTTTCTGATTCTTCTAATGATCTGGATTTACCCTTTTTCTACTTATAATGATTCTGATGCAGAGGACTCTCTTCCCTTTGCTTCCCCTTTAGAGGTCTTTTTGTGAAACCTTGCACAATCTAAGGGAACATTTCCACTGGGAAAGCCAGGATTTTCCTGATTCAAAAAAGAGGCTTAGTGATTTCTTACTCTTGCCTCAGCATAGGCCTTTAGCTGTACCTCCTGTACTAGACATTATTGATGATGCCTTTTTGGAATCTGGTTTGGCCCCTGATCCTTTGCCTCCTGCTCCCAGAAAACTTGACAGATATTACAGGGTTCCTGATTCTCACAAGTTCCTTTTTAAAAAACATATTGCGGATCCAGAGACTATTTCACAGGGCATTAAGGCCTCTACTGCCAAAAACTCTACCCCTTTAGATAGAGACTCCAGGGCGCTGGATAGATGGGGTAAGAAGTTTTACACTTCTGCAATCTTGGCCATTAGGGCCTTAAACTGTCAGTTTCATAGGTTAAAGTATCAACAACATATTATTGGATCGCTTAAACAGAAAATGATGATTCCTGACTGTGCTGAAAATAAGGAATTACAGGATTTAATGCATTCTGCTGAACAGGTTGGAAAACATACTTTGCAATGTGGGTTTGATTCTTTAGAGGCCTCTTGCAGGGCTGCTGTCACTGGGTCTGTACTCAGAAGGCATGCTTGGCTTAAGGAGCAATCTTTGCCTGATCATGTTAAAGCTAAACTGTTGGATGCTCCCTTAAATCAGGACCGTCTTTATTTGGCAACAAAGCTGAGGAAGTTCTTAAAAAGATGGAGGATAAAGCTAAATCTATGCAAACCGTTTCTTACAAGTTCAGCCTCCAAGATTTAGTAGGCATTGGCCCTCTAAGAATCGGTCCTTTCCAGCCCCTTCCAGGCCTTCTCAGTCCAAACCCAGACACAGCAGAAATCCCAGGTTTCAGTCCCAAGGTACGTACAAGACTAAGCAGTGGGGGGCTTCCGCTTCCACATCTGGGAGTAGTAAGACTCCCCCTGTCTCAATGACTTGATTTTAAAACTTCCAGGCACTTCTCAGCTGAATGCTCCTTTAGGGGGAAAGATTGGTCTGCAGGCCAAAAACTGGGAACTCATTACCCAGGGCAAATGGGTTTTAAATATAGTGTCCCAAGGATACAGATTTCACTTCTACACATTACCAACACCAAAAGGTTGGCCAGATCTACCCCCAAATCAATCGAAAGCAAATACTCTCTCTCTTTTAAACATAAAGGCTATTCAAACTACCAGAAGAGGAAAAAGGACAAGGTTTCTACTCTTTTCCTGGTACCCAGAAAAGACAATTCATGACATCCTATTCTGGACCTGTCTACTCTAAACACCTTTTTGGGGATTCCAAATTTCAAGATGCTGACTCTTCACCAGTTGCTTCTTATGCTAGGAAAAGATGTCTGGATGGTAACACTCTATTTAAAGGAAGCATACCTGCACATCCCAATCAGGGAATCTTGCAAAAGATACCTACACTTCAAAGCAGGCTACAATCACTACCAGTTCTCTGCACTGCCCTTTGGCTTATCTACTGTGCCCAGGGTATTCACAAAGTGCCTAGCCCCAGTCATCGCATTTTGCAGGCAAAGAAATATTCAAATATACCCATACCTGGACGATTGTTTAATTCGGGCAGAAGGGCAGAAAGCCAGGACATACTTTTGAATCATCTGGCCTTTGTACAAAGGGTGCTAACTTGTCTGGGGTACACCATAAATGAAAAGAAATCACACCTGGTATCCTGTCAACAAATCATATTCCTGGGAGCAAGCTTGAATACAACTTCCTAGATGGCTTTCCTCACGCCAGAGAAACAAATTCATTTGACAACCTACTTCAAACAAGTGGCCACAAATTCCCTACTATCTGCAAGGCAAATACTATAAGCCTTGGGGTTCTTGGCCTCCTGCATTCTTCTGATTCCATATGCAAGACTGCATATGAGGAAACTACAATGGTATCTAAAAAGCCTATGGTGTCAACATTCTGAGGATCTAAAAGCAGTGATTCCTATCCTACCTTGCCTACGCCTAGAGTTTCTTTGGTGGGCAGAGGCCTGCCATCAAAACAAGGGACTACCATTCACACCACCCCCTGCTACCCAAACCCTAACAACATATGCATCAGATTATGCATGGGGGGCTCACCTGACAGGGAAGTGCATTCAGAGCAAATGGAACCCAAGTCAAATGCACTTGCATATCCATCAAAAATAAATTTTAGCTGTACAGCATGCTCTGGCAGCCTTCAAGGACCACATTCTTCCAGGACATTTAATGGTAAAGACTGACAACACCCCTGTTATGTGGTACATAAACAAGCAGGGGGTATACATTCTTACCCCCTATGCAGACTAGACATGGCATTGTGGAACGCAGCCCTGAGCTACCAAGTGCATATACAAGCTCAATTCCTGCCAGGAAAACTAAATACACTGGCAGACGAACTAAGCAGAAACCTCATGGACCCACACGAGTGGAAGCTGGAACCAAGGATTTCCAACATGTTGACAAGCAAATGGGGGAGCCCAGATATAGACCTGTTTGCCTCCCCCCAGAACTATCAGTTGGACAAATTTTGCACAAGGACTCCCCACAAACAAGCTTGGAAAGTGGATGCTCTGTCCTTCAGCTGGAAACACCGATCAGTTTGTCTTTCCTCCTCTGCTTCTGCTCTCCAAAGTACTACTAAGGATCAAACAAGACAAACGAAGGACGGTTTTGATTGCACCAGACTGGCCACGTCAACACTGGTGCCCCCTCTTGCACAGTGGGTCACGCTTGGCCCCATGGCACCTGCCTCAGACTCCTATCCTATTGTCTCAGCAGGAGAACCAGATTCTGCACCCTCAGCTTCATACACTGAACCTAGCAGCCTGGCTAATTACCTACTCTCTCCTGTAGCATCCCTCAATAAACCAGTGATGGATATCATTTTAGAGGCAAGGAGGCCTAGTACTAGAAAATCTTATGCTGAAAAATATTGTGTGCCTGGCACCAATCTCAAGGGATGAGCACAGCAGTGCCCAATTTACCTCAGGTTTTACAATACTTAACTGAGATGCTTCACAAGGACCTGTCTTTCTTGATCAAATTCATGCCTCAGCCATTTCAGTTCATTATTACACAGAACCTCCCTTCTTCTATCATCCACTGCTTAATCAGTTCCTCAGAGGGGCCAAAAATCTATGACCACCCAGGAGAGCCCCAACTCCAGCCTGGGACTTTAACTTTGTATTGGAAAAGCTCACCCTTCCTCCTTTAGAGCCAGCTGCCACTGCAGATTTAAAATTCCTCTCTTGGAAAACAGCTTTCCTTTTAGCAATCACGTCAGCAAGAAGGGTGTCTGAATTACAGGCCCTTATGGCAGTGGAGCCTTTCATCATCTTTCATGCGGACAGGGTGTCTCTCAGGACCAATCCCTACTTCATGCCCAAGATGGTATCCAGTGTGGCCCGTAATCGTCCATTCATTTGCCAACTTTCTTCCCTAACCCACAGAACAAAGGGGAATGGATACTGCACTCCTTAGACGTGTACAGACAACATAGATTCTACTTGGACAGGACTAAACCTCAAAGGAAATCTGACCAACTGCTGGTGGCATTTGCTGCAGGGGCAGAGGGGAAGGCTATTTCAAAACAAACCATTTCCAAATGGATAGGCCATTGCATTCATTTTTTCTAGAAGCACCATGGAAAACCTATCCCACAGGGGATCAGACCCCACTCAAACAGGGCTGCATCTACCTCTGCAGCCTTTCTCAGAGGCTTCCCTACCAGGGACATCCTAGAAGCTGCTACCTGGAGTTCAGTACATACTTTCACCAAGCATTACCATCTGCCAATTTTTTCTAAATCCAGAGCTGGCTTTGCCACTGTAGTCTTGCAGGGCCTTATAGCTGGTCCTATTGCTATCTAAATTCCTCCTCCCATCGTTAGCTTTGGGAGTCTATCCAAATGTGATGACTGCAACAGTGAAACACGAAGAACATAGTACAGTTGTGTACACTTACCATAAGTGTAGATGTTCTAGTATATTCACTGTTGCAGTCCTGGTTACCCTCCCTCCAGCCCCCTTTCTTCTTTTGGCTATACCTCTACTCTACTTTACTATGCTCAAAAGCTTTTTGGTGTATTTGCTTTTTTGTTGAAGGCATAACCTTGCATATTTATAGATTTAATTGCTTCCCATTAGGGGGGGGCACCTGATATCTGGGGCAAGAAAAACTGATATAATGGCGTCGGCTGCATGTTTTATACCCCTGATGACCTGACATCATGGAAGAAGGGACAGCAACCGATGCAGGACCCAAGACTTTGTTAATCAGGCCGACTGAGGGCTACTGCAAGCAGATAACCTAAATGTGATGACTGCAACAGTGAATACACTCGGAACATCTACATTTATGGCAAGTGTACACAGCTGTACTTTGTATGTACTTTGAGTTGTTTCTGTTTCATAAACTGCTGTGATATTTCAGATACAAAATGTTTGTTTAATGCAACTATGATGGTAAATTTAGGAAATATGTTTTGCCCCAATCGCTCAAGAATATTTCATTTTCATGCCCCCCCGAGGACACAACTGGCCAAGTAGGGACTATCATGCATAAAAAGGGACAAGTGGTACCCTTAGGACTTTATCAAGTACTGTATAGACACTGTAAACAGTCTCTTCTTATAGGAATGTGCCCAGTTTACTCAGTTCTGTGATTGTCACTCTAGTTCTTGCTCATTTCATGTTGCAATGGTGTTGCAGAGAGAGAGCGAGAGAGAGAACCCTCACCATTCCTTACAAGTACTTTTCTGACGCTCTTTTCTAGTTATCAATTTTGTTAGACATTTCGGTATAATATGTTGAAGTGATTTAGCAAGGCAGAATGCATATTTGCATCTGAAGCAGAGTCGTTCATTTTGGTTGCTGAATTTACCTGATGGTCTTCGTGTTTCACTGTTGCAGTCA